>NC_059430.1:19310860-19373360 GCF_021028975.2 Sphaerodactylus townsendi
GCTGCGAACAAACAAGACAGAGGGCTTTATGCACAGCTCGTAGGATTCTCAGAGACACCTGGCTGGCTGTTCTTGGAAGCAGGGTGCCCACAAGACAAACTGTTGGTCTGATCCAAAAGGACTTCTATTGTGTTCTTAAGTGGCCATGCACAGGAGCACGTGAATGTGCCTTGTATTAAATCAGACCCCCTTGGTATATTGTCTACTAGGCATGGCGATTTGGCAGTGGCACCAAAATATCAAGGTATGTTCATGAGACTCTCTCAATGATACCACCCAAGTGTGGTGAAGTTTGGTTCAGGGGGTGCAACTTTAGGGGTTCTCGAAGAGGTAGCCCACATCTCCTATTAGCTCCCATTAGAAACAATGGAGGATGGAGGCACCCGCTTTGGGGGTGCATAACATTAGGCCCCCTCAACTAAACCTCACAAAACCTTGATGGCATCATCAGGAGAGTCTCCAGAAAATAATCTGAAAACTTGGTGCTGCTAGCATAAAAGATGTGTCCACTACAGGCCAAAAACATTCAAACAAACCCAAATTTTCCAGTATATCCCAATATATTCGGGTATACTAACTCAGGTATTCAGCTGATTCAGCTGTAACGATAATTATCATGCCGAATTCGAATTATACCTAATTTTTTGGTATCACTCAACGTTACTGTCTACTGAAACAGTGTAGTATCTACTTAGCCACTGGTCTGGTATGGTGTAGTGGCTAAGAGCAGTGGACTCTAATCTGGAGAACCAGTTTAGAGCAGCGGTGGCGTAGTGCTTAAGAACAGGTGCATTCTAATCTGGAGTAGCTGGGTTTGATTCCCCACTGTGCTGCTTGAGCTGTGGAGGCTTATCTGGGGAATTCAGATTAGCCTGTGCACTCCCACACACGCCAGTTGGGTGACCTTGGGCTAGTCACAGCTTCTAGGAGCCCTCTCAGCCCCACCCACCTCACAGGGTGTTTGTTGTGAGAGGGGAAGGGAAAGGAGATTGAAAGCTTTGAGTCTCCTGCAGGAGAGAAAGGGGGGATATAAATCCAAACTCCTCCTCCTCCTCCTCCTCCTCCTCCTCCTCCTCCTCTTCTTCTTCTTCTTCTTCTTCTTCTTCTTCTTCTTCTTCTTCTTCTTCTTCTTCTTCTTCTTCTTCTTCTTCTTCTTCTTCTTCTGTTTGATTCCTTGCCCCTCCCCATGAGCAGCAGACTCTACTTTGAAGAACTGGGTTCGTTTCCCTTCTCCTACACATGAAACCTGCTGGGTGACCTTGGGTAACTCACAGTCCTCTTCGAACTCTCTCAGCCCCACCTATCTCACAAGGTGTCTGCTGTGGGGAGAGGCAGGGAAGGAGTTTGCAAGCCCCCATAAGCCTCCTTAGGGTTGAGAAAAGCAGGGGATTAATCCAAACTCTTCTTCTTTTCTTCTTCACCAGCTGCCAAAGATCTTTTAACTGGAGATGATTATGAACTTGAAAACCGAGAAGATGCTTTACCACCGAGCCAGGGCGTTCCATGCAGAATGGATCTGAGCAGTGGTGGGATCCAAACATTTTAGTAACAGGTTCCCATGGTGGTGAGATTCAAACTGTGGCGTAGCGCCAATGGGGCGGGGCGGGGCATGACGTGGTGGGGGTGGGCATTCCGGGGGCGGGGCTTTTCTGGGCGGGGCTGTGGGAAGGATGCAGCCTCTGCGCCGGTCCTTGGGCAGGAAACAAATGCACGCAGGCGCAGGCTGCCACGCATGCCAGTACACCTCCCGCTAGACTGCTTCAAGTTCTGTGCGCTGCTGCTGAGAGGAGGGGCAAGACTCAGGCAAAAATCACGTGGCAAAATCACCAATTAGTAGCCCCCCCTCGGCACACACTAATAATTAGTAACCTACTCTCGGGAACCTTCAAGAACCTGCTGGATCCCACCTCTGGGTCCATCTGGTTATGGACCCAGGAAGATAATGATCCCTAAGTTGCTGTCCCACAAGTGAGCTGAGATGCTTACAGTTGTGAGCTGCCACGGCAACATGTTTTTGCTGCCAGGATGAGTGGAAAAAGCAAGCTGACTGGCGCAGTTTCCCCTTTCCGAGTGACAATTCCCACAGGTGCATGTCTCTGCTGCCAGGAGGCAGCCCTGCAGCTGTATAAGCCAAGCTCTCAGCTGTAGCGAGCGCTGCCTGGATTTTCATCTGTGCCCAGTGATAGAGGCTCGAGGACAAGTTTGTTATCTTCATTGCTTGCTAATAACATTGCCTCTCAGATCTGCGCTTTTGCATAGCAGAGCTACGGCTTCCAAATGCTGGATTTTTGAAAAATTCTGACCGAGCACAACCCCAAAGAGAAATATGAACACTGGCTGTGCTGAGAATGGTCCGTGCTTCCCTCTGGCTCTGTGTACAGTCTGTGTCTAAAGCTTCACTTATTTATCTATGCAGTCATTGGCCAGGATACAGTGAAATATGAAAAAGGCACAATAATCCATTGTTAAATAACACTTAGCTGCCTGGACTGGAAGCTCTGGATACAAATCCCACCACTCCCCAAAGGTTCATTGAGGACAATTACTGTCAGGTCTTGAGACTAAGGTCAATAAGCAGACTCTAGATTCTGGATCAGAAGTCTTTATTAATAACAGCAAGTACCTAGCTTTCAGAAAGTTAATTCTGATAAACTACAAAATTACAGTTGCCTTTATCCCACCATAACCCCCCTCCCTGTTTCCCATGGAATGTGAGAATAACACAAAGGGAAGAGAAATGTTTGGGAGTTGAGCATCTCAAGACCAGTGCAGTGATAGTTCGCAGCCATCTGCCACCCCCTCCCACTGGGAAGGCACCAGAATTGCTCCTATTAGCTACAGTTACAGTTGCTAGCATCAAAGGAAACTGAAAGGAAAGGATAAGGTCCATTAACGTATTAGAAGGTGAAGACTTAGATTTGGGCATCTTAGTTGATAGTTCCATGGGAATGTCAACTCAATGCATGGCAGCTGTGAAAAAGGCAAACTCTATGCTGGGGATAATTAGGAAAGGAATTGATAATAAAACTGCAAAGATTGTCATGCCCTTATATAAAGCCTTGGTGCGACCGCACTTGGAGTACTATGTTCAGTTCTGGTCGCCACATCTCAAAAAGGATATTGAGGAGATAGAAAAAGTGCAGAGAAGGGCAACGAGGATGATTGAGGGACTGGAGCACCTTCCTTATGAGGAGAGGCTGCAGCGTTTGGGACTCTTTAGTTTGGAGAGGAGACGTCTGAGGGGGGCTATGATTGAAGTCTATAAAATTATGCATGGGATAGAAAATGTTGACAGAGAGAAATTTTTCTCTCTTTCTCACAATACTAGAACCAGGGGGCATACACTGAAAATGCTGGAGGGGGGGGGGAGAATTAGGACTAATAAAAGGAAATACTTCTTCACGCAACGTGTGATTGGTGTTTGGAATATGCTGCCACAGGAGGTGGTGATGGCCACTAACCTGGATAGCTTTAAAAGGGGCTTGGGCAGATTTATGGAGAAGTCGATCTATGGCTACCAATCTTGACCCTCCTTGATCTGAGATTGCAAATGCCTTAACAGACCAGGTGCTCAGGAGCAACAGCCACAGAAGGCCATTGCTTCCACATCCTGCATGTGAGTTCCCAAAGGCACCTGGTGGGCCACTGCGAGTAGCAGAGAGCTGGACTGGATGGACTCTGGTCTGATCTAGCTGGCTTGTTCTTATGTTCTTAAGACAGTTGCTTCCCCCGCCCCCCAGACAGGTGTGAGTTCTCGCATCCAAGTCTCCCCTTTGATGGCAAATGAAGACACATCCTGACAATTACTCATTGCAGGCTATTCCCCACCCTCACCCCACTCTGACTGGAAACGTTGAGCCAAAAGTGCATGCGTGGGGCAAGAGGAAGCACATCGGGACAAGATTTATTGCCCTGATCCACTTCAGCCTGAGTAACTTTGAGCCAGTCACTCACTCTTTCAATCTAACTTCTATCCCACAAGGTTCTTGTGAGGATAAAATAAGGAAGGAAGAACGATATATCATACTCCAAACTCCTCGCAGGAGGAACAAGGATTCAGCTTTGCTTGTTGAATACATATATTTTATTCAGCTACATATATTTCATACGATACAGTTTGCAATCATAATACATTAAGATCCTATATCATAGATTAAGATTAAATTTGTGTTATGATTGCCAACTGAAACAGCCGAAAAGGTTGCAGGAAATACCGTGGAGGCAGCATCTGCCCCCAGTTTGATTCTTTTCTTTCACATCACCATTAAAGGGGCCTGTCTAAGCATGGTGTCAAAATGCTAATTTTTTGCTGGCTTTCAGTTTTCCTGGAGTGGAATGGATGTTTGCAAATATTCCAATTTCAAATGGCGAAGGAACCCTTTCCATTCTGAATACTGCAATTTGTGAAAGTTTGCTTCAAAATCAAAACTGTACCTTTATTTATGCCATCTTTCTCACTGAGATCTAAAATATATTACGCAGGTTAAAACAATGTAATCCGAGCTGTGAAACACATAAAATTAGCAATGGTATTCTTTTTTTAGTGCACAGAATGTTATAGAAGAAGAGGAAGAAGAGCTTGGATTTATATCCCCCCTTTCTCTCCTGCAGGAGACTCAAAGGGGCTTACAATCTCCTTGCCCTTCCCCCCTCACAACAAACACCCTGTGAGGTAGGTGGGGTAGGTGGGGCTGAGAGAGCTCCGAGAAGCTGTGACTAGCCCAAGGTCACCCAGCTGGCGTGTGTGGGAGTGCACAGGCTAATCTGAATTCCCCAGATAAGCCTCCACAGCTCAGGAGGCAGAGCGGGGAATCAAACCCGGTTTCTCCAGATTCGATACATGAGCTCTTAACCTCCTACGCCACTGCTGCCACAGGCCTACGCCACAGGCAAATGAAATAAAAGAGGATTACAAAATCAGATAAAATAGTGTGTGGTATGCACAGAGAACAAAGCAAGAAAAGCTATCTAAAATTCCACACACATTAACTGTGATTCGCATCTTTTTATGAACTGGCCAAATAGACCAATTCCATTTTATATGTTCTGCATAATGATAAAAGTGTAGGAGTCTTTGGGGTATAGGAAAGGGAGGGACTTCAGCAGGATATAATATCATAAATCCACCCTCCAAAGCAGCCATTTTCTCCACACTCTGGAAATCAGTTGTAATTCTCCAGGTCCCATCTGTACATTTACAACCCTAACTGCTATGTTAAAACCTCTTAGTGCTCTGTCTTTCAAAAATGTAGAATTCCAATTAGATTTCTCACTGTTGTGCCATTCCCATGAGCAAAAATACCGAAGTCATGTTCTTAGTTCCACAGAAGTTAGGTGTCCCTATTCTTACAAAGTCCTTTTCCCTTCCTCTCCCTGCAACACCTTGCGAGGTAGGTGAGGCTGAAGGAGTTCAGAGAGAACTGTGACTAGATCAGATCAGAAACCTTTATTAGGCGTCAAAAAAATAAAATCAACAAGACAGGGACGAACAGGGAACCAAGTATCTGAAAAAAAAATAATATCCAACATTCGTAAGGGTAATATAAACAGAAAAAAACCTCCAATGGATTAATTCAAAGTGTTAATCAGAAAATTGGCCACCATTTCCAATATCTTAAAATCAGTTGTGGGATTCAATTATTGGGGAAGTGTTTGCACTGGCCGCCCTGGAGCAGTGTGAAGCCGCCGCTTTAAACCTTGGTCATCAAGCAAGGTTTTTGAAAAGCGGCGTCTTCCCGCTGGCACAGTGCGAACCACACCGGTGGGAAGACGCCGCTTTTCCCGTCACCTCCACTGACCTGCCTGTCCAGCGCTGCTCTGGAGGGCTGCAGAGACCAGCCCACACTGCCCTCTGACCCCTAGAGGTTGGAGGGCAGTGTGGGCGGGTCCCTGCAGCCCTCCAGAGCGACTCTGGACAGGCAGGTCAGTGGAGGCAACGGACCGGAGCCTGCCTCTCTGGTGTGGCAGATCTGCGGGGCTGCTTGCACGCTACCGTGTGAGCAGTCCCCAAGCCTCCACCAGCATAATTTATGCCGGTGGAGGTGCGTTTCCATTGCCATACGGAATTAATCCGGGGGGGGGGGAGTTCTGTTTGTTCCCCACAAAAAATTTTATGGTGCAATTTTATTATAGAAAACCAAGCACTACAAAAATGTGAATCAGATCATCTGATACCCCATGATCAAAATTTCTTATCCACCCAACATACCAGTCAAGGCCTTGCCTTGGGGCAGTGTATTGGAAATTTTTGTTTTGCTAGCTTTTGAGACTGTATTTTTACCCATCACTGTTATAGTACATTTGGTGTGATTACATGCCTCCTTCACAGATCAGCAGTCCCAGTCAACAGGAGCACAGAATGCAAAATGGAAAAAGCGCCCATTCTGCCGTCTGTAATTTACACTTGCATATTTGCCGCTGACCTTATTGATGGCAATCTTTTTTTAGCTTGGTTAATCCCATTCTCTCAGAATCAAGATGTAAATAGAAATTGGTTTTTGCTCAAAAGCAAAGTTTAGCCATTAATTAGAGAAAGGGCAGAGCCTGATTCAAGCAGATTAGAATCATTAGGAAAGGGACATCTTTTGCACAAATACATTTTCCATTTTTAAAAAGAAAAAAATTTGTGAACTCGCTAGCTTCATTTTTTCTGATCTTATCAAACGAAATGATAAAGCTGATCCGGTGGATTGTTTCAACAGTAGGAAATATGATAAATCTGAAGCAATGCAGAAAGATGCAGAGCATGCGATGATGAAGGTAATTCTAGAGCAGCAGTGGCATGGGAGGTTAAGAGCTCGTGTATCTAATTTGGAAGAACCGGGTTTGATTCCCAGCTCTGCCGTCTGAGCTGTGGAGGCTTATCTGGGGAATTCAGATTAGCCTGTACACTCCCACACACGCCAGCTGGTTGACCTTGGGCTAGTCACAGCTTCTTGGAGCTCCCTCAGCCCCACCTACCTTACAGGGTGTTTGTTGTGAGGGGGGAAGGGCAAGGAGATTGTAAGCCCCTTTGAGTCTCCTGCAGGAGAGAAAGGGGGGATATAAATCCAAACTCTTCTTCTTCTTCTAGAGCATCAGGAATAGAACCTCTTGGGCAGGAGTGTCCCTTTTCACATGTGATTTGTGGGTTCATTCTCAGCATAAGAAGGAAAACCCAGTGACTCTTACTACCATTCAAAAGCTTGTAGTCTGGGGATGTGTCATAATTCCAGGAGATCGCCTTGAACGTCCTTCTGGCTACTATGCCTTCCCTCTATAGAGACTTTCTTATCATTTGTTGAGAAAGTCTTATGTTGTTTGCTGGCTTTGCTGTGCCCATATGCACTTTACTGATTCACATAACTATTGTACTTGCTCACCATTGTACTTTATTATACAGCCAGGGTCTTGTGTTTTGAGGGGGAGGGGGCCCGTCGCCTGGTTGTGGCCCACCCACCCACCCTTTGGGGGAGGAGGGAAGGGAGACAGAGAGGGGAGGGGAAGGGGGCACGTCATCTGGGGGAGGAGGGAAGGGAGACAGAGAGGGGAGGGGAAGGGGGCACGTCATCTGGGGGAGGAGGGAAGGGAGACAGAGAGGGGAGGGGAAGGGGGCACATCATCTGGGGGAGGAGGGAAGGGAGACAGAGAGGGGAGGGGAAGGGGGCACGTCATCTGGTCATGTCTCCCCCTTTGGGGGAGAGGGGAGAAAGGGGCAGGGGGCCTGTCATCTGGTCATGGCCTGCCCATTCATCCTTATGGGGGGCGGGGGGGAGGAGAGAGACATGAAGAGGGGAGGGGGGCCTCTAACCCATTGAGGGAAGGGGGGACAAAGGGGAAGGAAGAGGAAGTTGATTATCCTCACAACAACCTTGTGAGGTAAACCAGACTGGAAGAATTTGTCTGGCCTAACACAAGTCAGAGATTTATAGCTGCAAAGGGATTTGACTCCAGCTATTCCAATCACAGTCCAACATCCTGACCTCACCTGCACTTTTCAAAGATACTGAAACTCTGTCAGAAGGTATTTTTGTCTTTCAGGGTTCTGACTGCCAAATAGTTCCCTTCCAGCCACCTTCTCTGGGGCTGTCACCAATGCTACCTTTACAATTAGGCCTTTTGTGTTTGGGAATGAAAAGCAGTACATTTTTTAAAGCTCACTTTCCCTTTTGAACAGGTGCCGGATTCATACCAGCTGCAAATGCCCAGTTGCCTGTAATTTATAATTGATTGCATGCATCCATAAATAGGACCATTTAATTATTTCAAATTAACCTTTCTTCTCTGTTTTAGCCCTTCGCCTCCATCCCACATGGAAGACAAACAGATTCTGGTCTCTTCTGTTTGCTGTCTAGAAAAGCAGACTCAAATTGCATGTTGTGTGTATGGATAAATTGAAATGCTATCTGAATTCTGATTTTGCCGAGGAATTATTTCTTGCATTCGCTTTTGGTTTTTAGATTTTAAAAAAAACCCTCTCCAATGATAACTTCCTCCCCCAGTGCTGAATTTTTCTTTGAAATGTTTCCTGATCCCCCTGAAAATATGTAATCTACCAAAATGGTGGACACCATTTTCAAACAATGACTGGGTTCAGACATGCATATATATCACTTGGTTGCTCGGTGCAGGTCAGGATTCCTGAAAACTGCAGTTGAGAATCGAACACACAGAGAAGTTTTGGGGATAGATTCCATGGATCTCCTACCTCTAAGTGGAAAAGTCCCTTATAGAAGAGAAAAAGAAGAAGAATTGGGTTTTATACTTTTCTCTCCTGTAGGTTACAATCAGCTTCCTTTCCCCATAGCAGGCACCTTGTGAGGTAAGTGGGGTTGAGAAAGTTCCGGAATGCCATAGCAGGCACCTTGTGAGGTAAGTGGGGTTGAGAAAGTTCCGGAACGCCATGGCTTAAAGATATTACATAAGCTATCACCAAGCTACCGACCCCACTTACCAAACGCCCATAGTGACTTTGCTCAGCAAGTGAAAATGGAAATGTCTGTGTGATCAGTCTGTTTGTTTTGATGCACCTCAACTGAGAAGAGAAAACGTTGGTGTTAGCTGTCAAGTGCAAGCATGAATTTGTTTGGCTGTGAGCACCCCAATCTTGAATCTTCTTCATGAGAAAAAAAATTGCTATGAATGTTGGTGTGAATCCTCACAGAAATGTATAAGATTTGGAGAGGCATCCATTGGATGCGACCCCACCATCTCTGGGCTCCTGAACTTCAGCCTGTGAATGTAATTGTGAAAACGGAAAAAGATAGCACAGGCTGTGGTGAATGGAACCGGATGATCAGCAGGGACACACTTTTGCTGTTATCTCCACAAGGTCACAACCTCAATTCCACTTCATCTACTCAAAGACCTCAGCACTCCACAACGTTGAGCTTGCACAGTCTGCCTTTTATTCCCTTACTTTTCATCTCGTCAGAGGCGAGGGGAGCATTCCTTGATCTTTTTCATGTCTGCCGATACTGATAATCAAAGTGGAATTGTTTGCTTTCCTCCGCTCGCATACATTAACAGTGGAAATATGTGTATGGCCCTCACCTCCTGCACTGGCTGTTTTACTCTTCTTTATTATATGAATAACAGTATGCTGGAGCAGAGCTGGAAGGGGAAATATTTTTTTTTGGCAGAAATGGGTTATCAGCACCAAAAGACACCCCCTGCCCCTTAAGTGACCATCTAGGGTTGTCTGAAGAAAGCGGTAGAAGAGTCAGCATTTTGCACAAACATGTTTCTGATTGGTTGTGGTGGGTTTTCCGGGCTGTGTGGCCATGGTCTGGTAGATCTTGTTCATAATGTTTCGCCTGCATCTGTGGCTGGCATCTTCAGAGGTGTATCACAGAGAGAAGTCTGTTACACACCGTGTCCTGGACTTCCACAGACTTCCCTCTGTGATACACCTCTGAAGATGCCAACCACAGATGCAGGCGAAACGTTAGGAACAAGGTCTAGCAGACCACAACCACAGAGCCCAGAAAACCAACCACAACCAGTTGAATCCAGCTGTGAAAGCCTTCGACAATACATGTTTCTGACTGGCTATGACCACCTATATACCCAGTCAAAGAGGTAGTGTTGCCAACCTTTAGGTAGTAATTGGATTCCTGGGATTATAACTGATCTCCAGGCAACAGATTAGTTAACCTTGGCAAAATGGCCATTTTGGAAGGTAGACACTATGGTGTTATACCTGACAGAAGTCCATCCTTTCCCAAACCCCACCCTCCTTAGACTCCACTCTCAATATCTCCAAGTATTTCCCAAGGGAGTTTTGTCTCCTAAATTAGGCCCCTTCCGCACATGCAAAATAATGCATTTTCAAACCACTTTCACAACTGTTTGTAAGTGGATTTTGCTATTACGCACAGCTTCAAAGGGCACTGAAAGCAGTTTGAAAGTGCATTATTCTGCATGTGCGGAATGAGCCTTAGTTTCATTTTCCTCAGTGCTGTTTGCATTTCGTTAAATCCTGGTTAGCCAGGGAGAATTCTGACACCATTTTGATCGTTTCATGAGCTCTGATTGGCTGGCTGCACTTTTTGAAAGTATCAGCCAAAATGGCACTAGAGGAGCAGGGAGTTCTGGGAGGAATAGAAATGAATGGCTTAAAACAAGGTGAAAATTCACCGCATTATGGGCCATGCGAGAAATATGTTGGGGACTAAAAAGAAGAGGCAACAAATTATTTCAGTTAGATTCGGAGGCCAACTCTGTGATAGTTTGTCCCTTAAATGGCATTGGGAAACTGACATCAATCAATATAAAGACTTTTGGAAATAAAACTGATGCAGATGGGTCCCTAAAGGAGCATCCACATCACAATGTTTAACTGTTGCACGGAAACAACAAACAAGTGGTGGGCGAACAAAATGGTATATTGGCTACAGGCGCACTACAGACACACAGTAGGAAAATCCCTGTGCAAACACATGAAAAGATGGGGAAAGCCCACTGCAAAACAAACAGCCATGGGATAAGAGGTGCATGCATAAATGACCTATGGGCATGTACTGCAATAACAGGAGGGAATATAGTGAAGTAACCAGACAAACAGCTTTTAGTTGGCCAATAAACAGACAGTCCATTGCAATACCAGCTCCCTGTGTGGTGAGCAAACAAGATGAGAGTCGAACCAGCGGGGATTTGATCATCCTAAATAAGGATGGTCAGCCATCCAGTACTCAAATGGGAGCCCGAAGAAAGTTATAGTCACCTGATCTTGGAGCGGAATGGTCCAAGGAACAGAACTGAGTGACAGAACTGAGCACTATGGAACAGTATCATAGACAGAGAGTTGTCCAGAGATACATTTGGACATGCCCCACCCACCCTAGCAGAGGGAGAGGGAGGGGAGGGAGGGGTGGCATGCAAGGAAGGGGAGGGAGGGGACCCAGCATGTGGACATTGCCCACCCACCCTAGGAGGGGGAGGGGAGGGAGGAGTGGCATGCAAGGGAAGGGAGTGGGGGAGAGGAGGGAATGTGGGGTGGCATGCAAGGGAGGGGAGGGAGGGGCCCCGGCATTTGGACATGGCCCACCCACCCTAGTGGAGGGGGAGGGTGGCATGCAAGGGAAGGGGAGGGGAGGAGAGGGAGTGTGAGGGGTGGCATGCAAGGAATGGGAGGGAGGGGGCCCAGCATCTGGACATGGCCCACCCACCCGAGGGGAGGGAGGGGAGGAAGGGGTGGCATGCAAGGGAAGGGAGTGGGGAGGGGAGGGAGGGAGGGGTGGCATGCAAGGGAGGGGAGGGGGACCCGGCATTTGGACATGGCCCACCCACCCTAGCGGAGGGGAAAGGGGTGGGTGGGCCATTTCACGCTCTAGACATCAGTAAATGACGCTGCTTTAAAATGGAACCAAAATAAACAGGATAAGGCTCAGCCTTTCCTAACCCTGCTGTGTTTAAAACAGGTGAGCTGAACTGGAGCAACTGCCCACTGGCTGGTGAGCTCTCTGGGAAGCACGAGATGGCGGATCCTCTGAGTGGAGATTGGTTTGGAGTTATCAGGCCATTGATAATTGCTGCAGGCACCAGAGACAGCAACTGTGGAACTTTTCAGCAATGCAACACTATTGTAATAGGGCACAGAACATCTCGTTAGCCTCAATTCTGAAAACCGACATGGGTCATCTTTATATGCCATGCAGTTGAAAGAACATGTAGTTTAAAATGCAGTTTAAAGAAAATGCGTAAGTTGACGCTGGCACTTGCAGGAAGTCCCACTCCTTGACCCGTGAACATTTTGCCTGGTCTTTAGCCTTGCCACTGAGATTTCACCAGCTGTCGCATGTGTCTGTCAAGCTTCTTGTTGTGGTTTTAACCTTGAGGACTAGAAAATTGGCCTTCTTTTTGCTTTTTCAATAAAGACACCTGTGAATCACCCACGAGGCGTGGTTGCTGCTTGGGGTGGGGAAAAGCGGGACCAGCGGATGCCGCCCCAGTAAGGGCAAAAGGGGAGCCACGCTAGAAATGGGCTAGCGTCACCGGAAGAAAGGAGGGGCGAGCCGAGACTTTAAAGGGGCTCACCCACCTTTGTCTGGACCATGTGCTCGCCGGTGGATGATTTGCCCTCCCACCTCTCCCTAATTTTCTATGTTAATGCATGCTCCTTTTTCATAGCCTAGACACTTGGCAGTTTGGCGCATGGGTATGACTCTGGAAGGGTAAGGGAAAGGGAGCTAGGGAGCTACGTCTTCCCCTTGGGAACGGCAACAGTGGCAAGAGGTGACCGCCCCTGCTGAACCGGGCCGAAGGGGAACATCTCTGGCCTGGAGCATCTGCCCTGCAGAGCCCCGCAGTAGAACGAAGCTCGGGACGGGGCACTCGCCCTGCTGAGCTGTAGCACGTTACCCATATGACCAGATCCAGACCCATGCTTAGCCTCACGCTTCTGCTCAATAAAATGGCTATGGCCAATTTATTTCCCCAGCAATGGAGTATTTTTTTTAGCAAGCCTTCATTGGCATAGACAACAGTACAACAATAATAAAAATGGATTAAAAAGCATATACAATACAGGAAATAAATGTTAGGTCAAAGGAAATCTACTGGCGTTTAGTAATTTCCAGGAGAAAGTCTGCCACTATCATACAGAGAGAAGGATCAGGATTGTCCAACAAGTAGTGTAATCGGGGAGATCAGGTAAATGTAAAGGAGTAAGATTCACATACTTGGATCTGATTTCCTTGAATCTGAGACAGTGTAGTAATTCAACTGAGCCATCGTTACATGGGCACAATCTTTTAGCCTTTTCTTGTTTATTAAATCTGCTATGTAACAAGGCAGAAGGCATAACATTAAACCTGGCGAGCATTATGGCTCTCCTTTGAGCAGGGTTTATTAAGCAATACAGGTAGTGTGCCAAGTGGCCCCGTTCAAATGGGAGAGAAAAATACAGGGGGGAGCACATTTTCTTGGCTGCGGTGATTAGGGTAGAGAACTCTCTATCCAATAGTTGACCTTTTAATTTTCTATAAGCTTCTGAATAGGACAAAGGGCAAAGTGAATCCACTGACAGTTCAATAGAGGCCATTTTTTCATCAATTATGGAAAACCAGGGGTTGGAATGGGTGTCAGAGACGGTGGACCAGGGAACTACAGTCTGAGAGAAAATGAACTCGCAGCCAGAATCTAAAAGCCCTCAGCCAAGAGGCTGATTCCAAGGAGTTTTGACCTAACTCCAGACAAAGGGCTGCACAGGGCACGCAATTTGGGAGCCCAGTTATCTTATGAAAAAAATTGGATTGAAGAGAATTCAAGGAGTGGTTAATAGCTTGAATCCAAATTGGGACTCTGTAAAGCAATCTCGAGGCGACTTTGGCATTGAAAAATTTGAGGGCAGGAGGGATAAAGGAGTGGCCACTGCTGTAAAAGAAATGTAGTAATGCTGACATACTGTTAGATGTAGCTAGGAGAGCGGCCTTCTTCTGGGTTGCCCATGAAAGGTTAAAGAAGAATGAGAGGCCAAGGTATTTATAGCACTTAACCTGTTCAATTTGGGTGCTTTTCATCAGCAATGGAGTAGTGTGTATTATTGGTAAAGGGCCTCGCACAAAAGAGATCCACCCTCGGATAGCAAAAGTATTTGGCCCAATACCATTTTTTTTTATCTTGGTAATATAAGTCATTCAAATGCAAGCAGACCTGGGGAATCGGAGACTTTTGTTATCTCGCCAGTAAAGTCTACATTTCTAGTACTTGAGCAACAGGCAACACAAATGATCCCCGTGATAGAAAGTGCTTCGCTGGAACTTCATTCGGGAACCAAAGGACGGAGAATCTTATCCGTGTTCCAAGGCTAATCTGAGCCTCTCTGCTTCTCCAAAGGGGCCCACATGAATATTACGGAGAGACTGCCCTCACAATTCACTGCTGACCTTTCCAGACGACTTCTACCATCCACTTGTGGAGCCAGACAGCTAGAATAGCTGGATTTAAAAACATATGAAAAGAAATCCAAGGTTAAATTGAGAACCCAGGAAAGAGCAAGAAGTGTGCTTTTGACATTTTAGTTCCCAATCATAGGTTGGGATTCAGTGCCTGACCTTTCATCTTTTATATTTTCTTTGCTTTCAGAAATTGCAAAAGAATATTTTGTGCCACCACTGTTTGACTTTTCGGGGCCTTCGGTTGCCTTCAGACCCCCTTTAAACTCTGACAAAAAGAGAGACGGAGTGCTGCTGGCAGATTCCACATTGCTCTAAAAAGGATATCCTAGAGCAGTTAGAGAGGAAGGTCACGGCTTCGGCTCTGCATTCGAAACAATGACTGCATTCTGATGTGTCGAATTAAGAACTCCATGAAACCATTATGGAAAAGAGTCTTCTTGCAATGTGAATCCTGGTGGGAAATTAATTCCAGCAACCCGTAATCTACTGACAGAAGTGCAAAGTTTAGACAGAAAGAATTCTGTCCCACCAATCAGGATTTTAAATCAGAGGTTAATTCAAATTTGGAATCACAGACCAGAAGGAAGAGCAAGATGTATGAGCAACACAACAGTTCATGCATGAATCTGGTCCATAATCCAGGCACTTTGAGAGCATTTTGTAAATACCCAGAAGGCCTCAAACAGGACATTGTATCCCCTGGTAAAGATGCCCCTTTACCTTTTCTCTTCAGGAGCACATAATGTGTAGACATGCCTAAACGTGAACCAGGTGTGCTTCATGGTAGAACAGGAATGAAAACTTAACGTTTTTCCTGTCCATGCTGAACACTCCAGCTTTCACGGCTGGATTCAACTGGTTCTGATGGGTTTTCCAGGCTGTGTGGCCGTGGTCTAGTAGTCTGGACATAATATTTTATTTGGGAACACTGAAATTCTGGACAATTCAGAAGTGTATTATGTCAGACTGCACAGGGAGGCCATTGAAATTCACAAACACCAGGACAACTTCAATAAGAAAGAAGAGACGTTAAAAATTAGCAAAGCCTGGCTCCCGGTACTTAAAAAATGGACTGATAACCCCACCCACAATACAATGCACTCAACCACACCTTTGCATAGCAAGTTCCACCCAAACACTTAATGATTGGTTCCCCACCCTGGGACGTGGACAATATACCACACTAAACTTTCCCTTCTCACTTAGACACAGTGTGAAACGGACTTTTCTCTGTGATACACCTCTGAAGATGCCAGCCACAGATGCAGGCGAAATGTTAGGAACAAGATCCACCAGACCACGGCCACACAGCCCGGAAAACCCACCAGAACCACTCCAGCTATTTATTTATCTGTCTAAGCTCAGCTTATCAAGCAGACTCAGGGTAACATACAAGATAATTTCAACATTGTTGAGAACAATAAAAACAATAACATTCACTGTATCTCGGCGCCACAATCTCCACTAAGTTAAATTAAAACTATACTGTTACTATACAGCTTTGGCATGGGCGGGGGGGGGGGGGAGTCATTGTTTCCAGATGTCCCTACCCGCTTGTTAGTCTAAAAGGTGAGACTGGCATTTCAGGACCCATTCTCTGGCAATGACCAGTTCTATCTACAAGAAACTTCCAGAAACTCCTTTGTTCTCTCATGCCCTCAGCTTGCTTGCCACAGCAGCGCATTCTCAGCTCTACACCCAAGGAAGGGTGCACCCTCCGCACAGTACTACTGCAGGATGGGCACTCATCTCCACGTCTATTCCAGCCACAAAAGGACCCCTGATTGCATTACCTCCCCTGATTGTCTTAACCCAAATACTACATTGGCTTCATTCCCATGATGGAAGTCACTTTTGGCTAAAAGTTAGGGAGAGAAGAAGAAGAAGAAGAAGAAGAAGAAGAAGAAGAAGAAGAAGAAGAAGAAGAAGAAGAAGAAGAAGAAGAAGAAGAAGAAGAAGAAGAAGAAGAAGAAGAAGAAGAAGAAGAGGAGGAGGAGGAGGAGGAGGAGGAGGAGGAGGAGGAGGAGGAGGAGTTTGGATTTATATCCCCCCTTTCTCTTCTGCAGGAGACTCAAAGGGACTTACAATCTCCTTGCCCTTCCCCCCTCACAACAAACACCCTGTGAGGTAGGTGGGGCTGAGAGAGCTCCGAGAAGCTGTGACTAGCCCAAGGTCACCCAGCTGGCATGTGTGGGAGTGTACAGGCTAATCTGAATTCCCCAGATAAACCTCCACAGCTCAGGCGGCAGAGCTGGGAATCAAACCCGGTTCCTCCAGATTAGATACATGAGCTCTTAACCTCCTACGCCACTGCTGCTCCTGATTTTAGAGAAGAAGAGAAGAAAAGAGTCTGGACTTATACCTTGCCTTATTGTCCTGTAAGGAGTCTCAAAGTGGCTTATAAACTCTTTCCTTTCCTCATACTACATCAGACACCTTGTGAGGCAGGTGGGGTTCTTCAGATTACAGTCCACCTGCTCGTAACCACTACACGATTCTGGCTCCTAAAGAAAGGGACAGATTGTCCAGTTCAACAGTGGACAGATTGCCTTGGAGGTCTTTGAGGAGGCTGGAAGGCCACCTGTTGTGTGGACGTTGTAGTTGTGTATTCCTGAACTGACAGGAGGCTGGACTACATGACCTCCAGGGTGTCTTCCAAACCTAACTATTTCTTAATGACAGCAACATTGAATGTTCCTAGTCATGGGAGTGGAGTCTGTGGTTTACAACTTGCATCGAATCCATGTAAGCTGAACCTACATGAGGGGAATGGACACGCCTTCCTCGTCTTCTGCAATCATTGGTCTTGTATGAATACGTGTAATCTGTACAGGGCTTCTAATTTCCAAGATGTCTTACTTTTTTGAAAGAAGAAGAGGAAGGGGAGTTTGGATTTATACTCCACTTTTCTATACCTTGAAGGAGTCTCAAAGCAGTTTACAAACTCCTTCTCCTCCCTGCATCAAACACCTTGTGAGGTAGGTGGGGCTGAAAGAGTTCTGAGAGAACTGTGACTAGCCCAAGGTCACATAGCAGGCTTCATGTGGAGGAGGGGGAATCAAACCCAGTTCGCCAGATTAGAATCCACTGCCCCTTACCTCTACACCCCACTGACTCTTTGTAACCATGAGGCCTAGACTCTTATGTTTTAAAATGAAAGACTAAATCCTCAAGAAGCTGAATCCTGTGCCCATTCCTATCTTAGATTATTTTTCTTCCCTTCAGTCTCAGTAGAAGATGATGAAAAAGAAGAGTTGGATTAACATCCCCCCTTTCTCTCCTGCAGGAGACTCAAAGGGGCTTACAAGCTCCTTTCCCTTCCCCCCTCACAACAAACACCCTGTGAGGTAGGTGGGGCTGAGAGAGCTCAGAAGAACTGTGGCTAGCCCAAGGTCACCCAGCTGGCGTGTGTTGGAGCGCACAAGCTAATCTGAATTCCCCAGATAAGCCTCCACAGCTCAAGTGGCAGAGCGGGGAATCAAACCCGGTTCCTCCAGATTAGAGTACGCTACTGCTGCTCTAGCATGCACACAGTCCTATCTACGAGCATTACAGGAGATTCAGACATTTTCTCTTCTGCTTCACGGCCATCGGGTGAGCATGTAAACTAGGCCGTTGCGAATAAGTGTTTAGAATTTCAGTCATCATCACCGCTTTTCCCCTTTCAACTATCCCATGAAATGGTAATTAAGGAGTTACCCTTGGGATTTGTGTGACATTTTAAGGCTCCTTCGAGTGAATTATTGATCACCCCTGGATAGTAACTGACATAAATGGAAGGGCCACCAATTTGTGTTGCTAATAATAGAGGAGGACATTAATAGTCTCGGAGTTAGAAGCAGACGGTAGCAAAGGTTTCATCAAGCTCTAGGGAGGTGCGAGTCATGTATAATTCTCCATGGGCACAGAGCCAGAGGAATCTGTGATCAAATCAGGCACAGGTTATCGGGCAGCATTAGTGTTATGAAATCCGCTCCAGCATGGTCATCGTGAACAGAAGTGTTCTGTTCTGATACCTTCTTTCAGAAAAGGACACCCTCCCAAAATCAGTGTTGGTGATAGGCACTAGGTTAAATGGTTTTTTTTTTAATGTAGACAAATTCATGGGGGATAGATTTCCTAGTGGCTATTAGTCAAGATAGCAAGACAAAATCTAAATGCATACCTCTGAGTTCCAGCTGCCGAGGATAAGTGCAGTGCCTCTTTCTGTAAGGTGACTGTAAAACCTTCCCTGGCTGGGATATACAATTGCATTATCTTCCATGGTCTCCACACTCACATGTGATGCAAATGCCATGTTAGAGAACTCACATTTCTTCCTTCAGTGTCTTGTGTGCAAATGATGGTTCGTGCATTCCTGCCAGCCTCTACCTTCTTGTTTCTTTGTTTGGTATGCTAAAGATAAACAGGGGTAATGGTGCACCCTTAATATCGATTGGTTGATTTTGATTTTTGTGGCGCCCTACTCCTCCCGGACTCAAGGCGATTTTACATGGAATAAGTATACAAATAATTTTAAACCAGCAATAAAATACAGTTTAAACAGATTTAAAGATTGTACTCCAAGATTAAAAATTCCTAAAACAAATGGCAATAGCAAAACTAATAGGGTTATTGATCGCAACAAGGGAAGGGGTGGGTGAGAAAGAGAGAGAACAGATTATTATAGAGGTCCACTTTAGACATAACCTTTGATTCAATTATGAATGGCATAACTATGTTCAAACGATCAGATCTCCCCAGTGGTGGGATCCAAAAATTTTAGTAACAGGTTCCCTCGCCAGCCCCCCCTCAGCAAAGGGGGCAGAGGCATACCTAGGCAAACCTGAGCCCTGGGCAAAGTCTGAGTTGGATGCCCCCCCCCATGGGCAGCCACCCCACCACGACCCGCCAATATTTTTTTGCACCAGGTCATTTCTAAATCATCATCACATTATAGAAAATGCCCCAACTCACAAATCTGAACACAGCAATGGTGAAACACACAGGTTCTTTGATAGAGACTGGTGAGATAAAAGGTACGAAAGGCTGAGAATCCATGAATTGCAGTACCTGGAAGGGATTAACCCAGTTCAGGGAGTTACATTATAAGTCACAATTGCTATATGGGACCTTCACGTTCAAAGGCAGTCTGCCTCTCAGGGAGGCGAGGGTGTGGAGATGGAAAAGCGGACCCAATTAGTAACGCCCTCTCGGCACACACAAATAATTAGTAACCCACCCTCGGGAACTGGTGAGAACCTGCTGGATCCCACCTCTGGATCTCCCTGTACTGTAGGGCAGAAAAAGCATTCTAGAAAGGACTATGCTTGTAATTGTAATTGTGTGTTCCTACATTGCAGGGGGTTGCACTTGATGGCCTTTGTGGTCTCTTCCAACTCTATGATTCTATGAATGTTAATGGTGAGAACACACCTATTTCAATGCATACAAAGGGTAGTCTTACAGTGCGATTCTAAAGGAAGTTACTCCAGTCTGAGCCCACTCATTTCGAAGGGCTTGAACTGGAGTAATTTTGCACAGGATTGAATTGTGTCTGGACCTGGCCAAGGGAGTGACTGGAGTTCCAGATTTTGGAGCTGACCTCAGCTCCTCTATGCCCAGCCACCATGGTGGTGCCACAAGTACAGGCAGTGGGGCAAGGCCCCACTGCCCATCTTTCCTGTGCCCACAGGCATTTCCCCCCTTCATACTATCAACTTTATTAATGTACAGTTTAAAAATACGTCAACACTTTTACGTCCTCACTTTAACAAATGTTCTACCCTGAATACAAAGACTTCCCATTTCTTCACGAGCACAGGATTAATCTCTTTTCTATGTCATCACTATCATCAAATTAATATGCTTATAATTAGGTCTTGTTTCTACTACAATGGGGTCTACACACTACTGTCTAATGTATGGAGCCTACGATTAGCAAATCTATTTTTACATTTTATCAGGTAGGCGATAAATGGTTTCCAGGTGTTAAGATAGCTGTCTGGCTCTCGTCTGCTCATTCTGTTTGTTAATTTGTCCATTTCTGCTACATCAATCCATTTCTCAGTCCATTCTTCTTTTGCAGATAGTTTCAGTCCTTTCCATTTCTGAGAGACCACCAATCTCACGGCTGTCACCAAATATATCATGAGTGCTTCATATTTCCCACAGGCATTGAGCAACCAATTGGCCTCCTCACTGGCATGGCTCCCATCTGCTAGGCCGGAAGGCCCAGCCATACCACCAGCCTTCCCAAGCCCCTTATCATGCCAAAGATGGGGAGGTAGCCGATGGCATGCCAGAGAGAAGTCTTTGCTTTCTTCCATTTGGCCACCAATATCTCAATATAATATTAGCAGAGATTGCTTTTCCTATAAACAGTACAAGCAGGGTCTCTTTGTGGGTACACCCCACCTCCCCTGCTCTACTTCTTCCCTCCTTGATGACTGGGAGAGCTTTTTACAACTTTGTATCAAACATGCCTTTATTTAAAAAGAAGCCTCTCCCTTCTCCTGCAGCAGCAGCAGCAGCAGTAGGAAGTGTATGGCTGTTTCCGCACGGCCGTCGAGGCGCCTCCACGCCGGCAAGAATTCTGCCGGCGTGGAGGCGGAGGCCGTTCACATGCAAGCATGCGGACGGCCTCTGGAGATGCCGGGTAGACGGCATGGTTCAAGATGGAGTCGCTTCGCCTTCTTATCACTGCTGGTTAGTCTTCAACATAAGCGCCACCACCCAGGGTCGGAGGACAGCGTATGGCTTCGACGGCCAGCGCAGGCCAGCCTAATGACGGGACAAGGTGAGTGGGATTGAAATGCTGTTCTCGGGCGGTGCTGTTCGCACCGCACCGGCCGAACACGCTGTTGTAGGGAAAACAACCCAGCAGTTGTTTTTCAGGGCAGCCTGGACGCTTGGGGAGGGGAGCGACGCCAGGTCGGCGCTGCTGCTTAGCAGCAGCGCCGCCTGTGCGAATGGCTCCCTGGGGACGGCGTTTATCCCGTCCCCAGGGCGCCATTTAAGGGCCGTGAGGAAACAGCCTATGTGTATGTAGGGGAGGGGAGAGTCCCCTTTTTCAGCATCATGTTATCCATGAAATTGCTCTGCCTCTTTTGTGGGAGGGGGGATTATTTTTGGAAAGGGGTTACAACACCGATATAACCACAATCACAGGTATAGCTCTTTACCTAACACAGCACTTGATCTTGGAACTATTGAGTGGGATGAGATCTGTACCTTTAAAAGGGAGTTGATGGGTGGAGAACCAGAGGCCCAGAACAGTTCTCTGCAGAAAAACTGTGTGGCAGGAGTGAGTGCCTCCTTGCGTACACACAGAAAAATACATGGAGACCCCACTAAAAAGCCCACTCTGCACAGTAAAAAGCTCTGAGGTAAGCATTCCATGTATAATGGGCCATTATTAAACAGACCAATTCCAAAGGCATAAGGGCACTTCTGAAATCCAGAGACCTTTTATCAGGCAAAACTGAAATTACTTTACGTTCCTCTTTTATTGCCTCACTTCCCAGGATTGACGCTTCACCCGTTCATTAGTAAATGAAGTTTTATTTTCACCATGGCTTTTCTCCAGGGAGGTGAACATGACCTTCTTAGCCTTGTAATGAAGCTTATTTTCTCTCCATTCCCTTCTCTGAAGCAATTTCATGTGGCAGCTTTGTCAGAACTGCATAACACATTCTGATGGGCAATTCACAGCAGCGGCAGTGAGTAAAGCTGAGCGTTAGCTTACGCACCAAGTATCATTATATAGGAAATAGCAGAGACAGGCTAGTCCAGTGGTGGCGAACCTATGGCACTCCAGATGTTCATGGACTACAATTCCCATCAGCCCCTGCAGCATGGCCATAGGTTCGCCACCACGGGGCTAGTCCAATCGAAATCATGTAAATATTTGGGTGCTAGTTAAGGAGGATGTTTGAAATCTAGGATTGGTTTGTACCTCTATAGGGAGCAGGGTTGCCAGCCTTCAGGTGGTAGCTGAAGATCTCCTGCTATTACAATTTATCTCCAGATGACCAAGATCAGTTCCTCTGAAGAACTGCTTTGGATGGTAGGCTGTATGGCTATATAGCCTGTTGGGACCCTCCCCTTCTGAAAACCTGCCCTCCTCCAGCTCCGTCTCCAAAATCACCAGGCGTTCCCCAACCCTAATAGGGAACCTTGCCACCTTTGTAAAGTTGTCCAGTCCTTGACTTCCTACCTTCTCAAAGTATCGTGCTCTGGGAAAACTTGGAATAGTTGACTCAGCCTGGTAACAGTCTTCCACAAATGATAACAATGCAGACGCACATCTGGGTGTGCATTCCCAACTGTACTGTGATGCTCCCCTGACCTTCTGGAATGGGGATCCCTCTGATGGCACTGTGGACTTCCCACTGTGGACTTCCCACAATTAGTTTCCTACAACCTATCTATCATTGAATCTATCATTGACTCTATCATTGAATCTATCATTAAAAATAAAGATAAAATTATTAAACATGTCGAAAAGCAAGACCTGCTGAGAAAGAGTCAGCATGGCTTTTGCAGAGGCAAATCCTGTCTTACAAACTTACTAGAGTTCTTTGAGGGTGTAAACAGGCATGTGGACAGGGGTGAACCGGTGGACATTGTCTACTTGGATTTCCAAAAGGCTTTTGACAAAGTTCCTCACCAGAGACTGTTGAGAAAACTCAGCAATGAAGGAATAAGAGGGGAAGTCCTCCTATGGATTAAAAACTGGTTGAGAAACAGGAAACAAAGAGTGGGTGTAAATGGGAAGTTCTCACAATGGAGAGATGTCAGGAGTGGTGTCCCCCAAGGATCCGTTTTGGGACCAGTGCTCTTTAACCTTATCTCATAAATGACCTGGAAGTAGGAGTGGGTAGCTGCAGTGGCCAAGTTTGCAGATGATACCAAATTATGTAGGGTGGTGAGAACCACAAAGGGATTATGAAGAGCCCAAGCCGACCTTGATAAATTAGGTGAGTGGGCCTCAGAAATGGCAAATGCAGTTCAATGTAGCAAAATGTAAGGTGATGCACAGAGGGGCAAAAAATCCAAACTTCACATACACGCTTGGCCAGGGTCAGTGCTATCAGTCACAGACCAGGAAAGGGATTTAGGGCGTCTTAGTTGATAGTTCCATGGGAATGTCAACTCAATGCATGGCAGCTGTGAAAAGGCAAACTCTATGCTGGGGATCATTAGAAAAGGAATTGATAATAAAACTGCAAAGATTGTCATACCCTTATATAGTTAAGTGGTGCTAATCAAGCACTTGAGTACTGTGTCCAGTTCTGGTCGCCGCATCTCAAAAAAAAGGATATTGAGGAGATAGAAAAAGTGCAGAGAAGGGCAACAAGGATGATTGAGGGACTGGTCTTCCTATGAGGAGAGGCTGCAGCGTTTGGGACTCTTTAGTTTGGAGAGGAGGCGGCTGAGGGGGGATATGATTGAAGCTCCACAAAAATTATGCATGGGTAGAATGTTGACAGAGAGAAATTTTTCTCTTCTCGCCAATGGCTTCAGAACCAGGGGCATACATTGAAAATGCTGGGGGGAAGAATTAGGACTAATAAAAGGAAACACTTCTTCACGCAACGTGTGATTGGTGTTTGGAATATGCTGCCACAGGAGGTGGTGATGGCCACTAACCTGGATAGCTTTAAAAGGGGCTTGGACAGATTTATGGAGGAGAAGTCGATTTATGGCTACCAATCTTGATCCTCCTTGATCTGAGATTGCAAATGCCTCAACAGACCAGGTGATCGTGAGCAACAGCCGCAGAAGGCCATTGCGTTCACATCCTACATGTGAGCTCCCCAAGGCACCTGGTGGGCCACTGCGAGTAGCAGAGAGCTGGACTAGATGGACTTTGGTCTGATCCAGCTGGCTTGTTCTTATGTTCTTATGTTCTTAACCTCAGCTGGGTTTATGCAATACTCCATGCATTGGTGGAGACCTTGATTTAGGGGATGATTCATGGTTCAGCTTGGCATGCAAAAGATTCCAGGCTTAGCCCCTGGAATTTCTCAGTAAAAGATTAAAGTTGGATGGGAAAGACTTCCACCTGAGACTCTGGAGCAGTGTTTCCCAACCTTTTCGAGGTCAGGGTACCCTTGACCTCACCCTTCATATCCAAATCCAAATCCAAACCCAAAACCTTTATTAGGCATAAAACCGGTGTGTATCAAGAATTTCAAATACAATAAGAAGATCATTATTGTGCAACTTGCAATACACAGAGTAAAAATATAGCAACAGCTTCAGAGATTTCAACATTAGAGTTATTTAGAAGCTTAGCCATTTTAATTTTATCAGAAAGGAGCATAAATCCTGTTGGTAATACAGTTCTCAAATCAGTTCTGATATTGTTGTATTTTGAACAATGAAGCAGAATGTGAGAAAGTGTATCAGTTGTATCAGGACAAAATCAACAGCAACGCTCATTTTGTGGAATACTAGAGAAGCGACCTTGAAGATGTACTGACGGAAAAGAGTTACACCTTGCTTTAGTCATGACCCATCTGCAATTGTAATTAATAAGTTGTTGCAGGTATATAGCAGGGCTAGATTCCACTCTTCATATCTCACGGTACCCCTGCCGCCACCCTCCACCTTCCCCTCCCATTGCCCCTGCTTGCCACACACCCCCACCTTCCCCTCCCAGGGTGAAGGGAAGCACTGGGGATGGTGGTGGCTGCTGACCTTGTGGCAGGCCCTGCCCCATGGGCCAGCTCCATGTCCTTGCTGGCGCCGGTGGGAGACACCACAAAAATGAGGGGGGGAGGGGCGGTAGTGTTGCCACAATACCCCTGGGACATGCTCACAGCTGCTCTGGAGAGTGGCTGCCCATCAGAGGAGACAATACTGGCCTTGGCAGACCAATGGTGTAAGACAGCTTCGGGTGTTTATATGGATACTGCATGCTAAATAATTACAATTACCAAATATAAAATATAAAAGTCACCACCCTGTGAATTATTTTCCATAAAATTCTGGAAACAAACAAATGAGTTACAGAGGTTGCCATCACTTTTAGAAAATTGCAACTCTGTGGTGATACATTGCTAAGATTGAATAATAAAGCTGCAATTTATTCCAAAGATGTTACCTAGCAAGATATCAACCAACTTACAGAACAGGAAAAAAGGAAATCAAATGAAGCTATCTAATGGTCCAATCTGATCAAACAGTATGCTGAGTATCACCCATCAGACAGGGCACAAGGCTCATAATACCTCCTAATATCTCAAGGAACATACTTAGTACAATGCCTCAGGAAATGAAAGGTGGTCACCAGAGACAGGGGCTTTTACCTATCTGATACAGTCACATTGTTGCTGAAAGGGGGGCAAAATTCTGGCGACCACGTGTATCTTAAGAACCTATGGAATTAGGAATCATAGAGTTGGAATAGGCCACAAGGGCCATCCAGGCCATCCCCTTGCCATGCAAAGGCACAAAATCAAAGCACCCTTAACAGATGGCCCTCTGGACTCCAACGAAGGAGACTTCACCACACTCTGAGGCAGCATATTCCACTGTCGAACAGCCTTTGCTATCAGGAAGTTCTTCCTGATGTTTTGGTTGAATGTCTTTTCCTGCCCCTTGAATGCATTATTCCTTGTTCTAATCTCTGGAGCAGCAGAAAACAAGTTTGCTCCCTCTTCAACATGGCATGGCATCCCTTCAAATATTTAAACACGTCACCCCTTAACTTTCTCTTCTCCAGATTAAACATATCCAGCTTCCTAGGTCTCTTCTCATAGGACATGGATTCCAGAACTTGTACTATTTTGGTTGCTCTCCTCTAGACTTACTCCAGTTTGTCAATATCCTTCTTGAATTGCAGTGCCCAGAACTAAACACAGTAATCCAGTTAAGGCCTGACCAGTGCAGAATAGAGTGGTACTATTATGTCCCTTGATCTAGACACTTTACTCCTATTGATGCAGCCTAGAATCGTATTGGCTTTCTTAGCTGCCACATCACACCATATAATACTTAACATAGACATAGGTAAGGTAAATGGGAAGCCAGGAGAATCTTTGGCTCATTCCGCACATGCAGAATAATGCACTTTCAAACTGCTTTCAGTGCTCTTTGAAGCTGTGCGGAATGGCAAAATCCACTTGCAAACAGTTGTGAAAGTGGTTTGAAAACGCATTATTTTGCGTGTGCGGAAGAGGCTTCTGTTTGGATTCTGTGGTGACTCTGAGATCAGCTACTCTGAGGAAAATGGATGCTTTGGAGGGTGGAGTCTCTGGCATTATACTTCACTGAGGCCCTTTCTCTCCCAGCTCCACTCTTCCCTGGCTTTGCCCCTAAATCTCCAGGAATTTCCCAACAGAGTTGGCAACTGTATCTTTCTCAGCCTTTTCCTGGTTACATATATAATATTCTCTGAAGCCCTTGATGGTTGCTAATGTAGCTATTGGTTTCTGAATAATTATACTGCTGAATAATTATACAGCCCTCATTCTTTGTGTGCTTTTGTTTAAAGCAGCAGTGGCGTAGTGGCTAAGAGCAGTGGCTAAGAGCAGGTGCACTCTGATCTGGAGGAACCGGGTTTGATTCCCTGCTCTGCCACTTGAGTTGTAGAGGCTTATCTGGAAAATTCAGATTAGCCTGTGCACTCCCACACATGCCAGCTGGGTGGCCTTGGGCTAGTCACAGCTTTTCGGAGCTCTCTCAGCCCCACCCACCTCACAGGGTGTTTGTTGTGAGGGGAGAGGGCAAGGAGATTGTAAGCCCCTTTGAGTCTCCTACAGGAGAGAAAGGGGGAATATAAATCCAAACCTCCTCCTCCCTCCTCCTCCCTCCTCCTCCTCCTCCCTCCTTCTTCTTCTTCTTCTTCTTCTTCTTCTTCTTCTTCTTCTTCTTCTTCTTCTTCTTCTTCTTCTTCTTCTTCTTCTTCTTCTTCTTCTTCTTCTTCTTCTTCTTCTCTTTGATTTCTTTTGAACTGTCTTTTTGAATTGGAACATACTGGTAAGTGGAAATAAACCATGTAATTACTACAAATTCTAAAAATAAAACGCCTCTAGTCCTTATAACTGGCTGATTCCACACAGCAATTGCACAAGGTTTGCAGTCATAAAGGAATTTGTTTTCCTCCCCCCCCCTCCCCACATTCCTATGCATACCATGCAGGCAGCGACTGGAGTCCATGGAAACAATCTAAGTTATTTTTGAGCCTTTGCACAGAGACGTTTCTCTCTTTTTTTAATTTCCTGCAACACATGTGTAGCTGCGCAGGCTTACAGAAATAAACCCCCGTAACCATGCCAACCATCCCACAATATGATTGGCTGCACCTGCATAGCTGCGCATGTGCAACACACAAAAGAAAAAAGAAAAAGGGACCTTCTGCAATGGTTGCACAATAGTTGCAATGGTTGCACAATTGGGGTTAACAGAGGTTCCTCTTTGTCCTGGGCTGCTGTGAGGTGGGGCTGCTCAGGTGTGAGTCCAGTCGTCTTTAGTCTCTCAGTCTCTGGAAACCAAAGCAGAGAGGAGTAGCAGTGGAGAGGAAGACTGGGCCAGGAAAAGCAGGGTGAGCTCTGGTGTTCATTTTGGAGGGCTTTTCTCAAAGCCGCATCTTTTAAAACAGTGTATTTTAACAGGGGTTAGCAAGGGTTATCTCTTTTTCTCCTTGTAAGGCTGCTGAGAGCTAAGGCTGCTGGGAGGTGGGGCTTAAAAACCAGTCCAGGTGCTCGGGAGCAACAGCCGCAGAAGGCCATTGCTTTCACATCCTGCATGTGAGCTCCCAAAGGCCACTGGTGGGCCACTGCGAATAGTAGAGTGCTGGACTAGATGGACTCTGGTCTGATCCAGCTGGCTTGTTCTTATGTTCTTATGTTCTTTATAATGAACTGTAGATTGGTCACACTTGCTGCTATGAGGAGCAAACCTGCTTGAGGGACTTGGACCCTGTGGGACCCTCAGAAAATCTGCCCACAACCTCCTGGGTGACCTGTGCAGAATGGCAGGAGGACAGATTCTCCCAGATGGTGGGTGGCACAGAACTTACAGTGAATGGGTGTTAAGGGAGAGAAATAAAGCATCTCCTGCCTAGTTGTTTACGTGGCAGCGGCTCAAACCCAGGATTTTGCCAAAGAACCACTAATTTAGCCACTTTCTAAAATCCCTGTTAGAAGAAACTCAAGCTAGTCAACCTCATTTTGGGAACAGACCCTGTGCAAAGCCCCCCCCCCCCCAAGGTTTGTATTGTGTCCTACATTCATTGCATTCGACCTATGCAGAATCTACCACTAAAAGAGAAAATACATTTCAAAGCTTCTAGGCAGATACTGTAAAACTTCAGAGGCCCACAGGATATCTAAAAACAGATCCCCAGTGGTTTCAAGTGAAGATTTGATTGCCCTGCTCAGTTCATTGAAAGAAAAAGAAATATATGAATTAGTAAAAATTCCATGAAATATACTGAATATAGATAATTCATACAGATCAGAGAATTTGACTTTTCTTGACATAAAATATATAGCGTCTGGGCACCTAAATGAATTTCTTTTTCTAAATGAAAAGTATGTGCAAATATGGATTTGGATATTGATGTTTGCTGAAGGAATATGATCTTTGGCTGCCTGTCAGATTCAATGTTATCTTGCTCAAGATACACATCTGCCCCTGGGCTACCAATGCCTGGAAGCCAATGATGAGGTGTCTAAGAATAGAAGAAGAAGAAGAAGAAGAAGAAGAAGAAGAAGAAGAAGAAGAAGAAGAAGAAGAAGAAGAAGAAGAAGAAGAAGAAGAAGAAGAAGAAGAAGAAGAAGAAGAAGAAGAAGAAGAAGAAGAGGAGGAGGAGGAGGAGAGGAGGAGGAGGAGAAGAAGAGGAGGAGGAGGAGGAGGAGGAGGAGGAGGAGGAGGAGTTTGGATTTATATCCCCCTTTCTCTCCTATAGGAGACTCAAAGGGGCTTACATTCTCCTTGCCCTCCCCCCCTCACAACAAACACCCTGTGAGGTAGGTGGGGCTGAGAGAGCTCCAAAAAGCTGTGACTAGCCCAAGATCACCCAGCTGGCATGTGTGGGTGTGCACAGGCTAATCTGAATTCCCCAGATAAGCCTCCACAACTCAAGTGGCAGAGCTGGGGATCAAACCCGGTTCCTCCAGATCAGAGTGCACCTGCTCTTAGCCACTACACCACTGCTGCTCCAGTATGAATGTATGAAGTGGTGATAGAGTTGCCAGTTCCAAGTTGGGAAATACCCAGATACTTTGAAGGTGGGTGTTGAGGAGAGTGGGGTTTGGGGGAGGATGGAACTTCAAGGGATCATAATGCCATGGTGCCCATCTTCCAAAGCAATCATTTTCTCCAGGTGAACTGATCTCTGTTGCTTGGAAATCAGCTGTAGTGGCAGGAGATCTCCAATCACTACCTGGCAATGGGCAACTTAGGTGGGAAACAGATGTGCTGGAAAGAACTATGGATGGCAGCTAGCCAGCAAGCAAGGCCAAAGTGTAAGCCTGACCTGGAAACATTTATAGTCAGGACAGGTAGGGAGGAAAAATAATGAGAAGTCTAGAAGTGGAAGAAGAAGAGTTGGATTTATATTCGCCCTTTCTCTCCTGTAAGGAGACTCAAAGGGGCTTACAAACTCCTTTCCCGCCCCCCGCCCCCCAACAAACATCTGTGAGGTAGGTGGGGCTGAGAGAGCTCAGAAGAATTGTAACTAGCTCAAGCTGGTGTGTGTTGGAGTGCACAGGCTGATCTGAATTCCCCAGATAAGCCTCCACAGCTCAAACAGCAGAGCAGGGAATCAAACCCAGTTCCTCCAGATTAGAATACACCTGCTCTTAACCACTACACCACTGCTGCTCCTATGTTGTCCTATGGAGCCATGCTGGTACTTAAACAGAACAGTAATTCCCTCTTTTAGCCTTGACTCACTTTTTAACAGAGCTATCAGTGTGTGAAGCATGAGGTTTGGCTGATCCCAGAACTTGATGAGTAAGTTATTTCAGCAAACATCAAGTTTCAAAGTCCATTTTTTGGTTAACACAAATGTGGGGAAGTAAGGTAGAACTGGCCACCATATCGGGGACCACCAGTTATTTTCATGCAAAGGGCACCCAAAATTGGTTTGCTACTCTACCATAAAGACTTGGTGCCCAGCTCAAGGAAGGAAAACTTTTTTTTAAAATAACCTGAGGAAGACATTTGAAAGAGAATTGATTTGAGGGAAAGGTTATGTAACCGCTTTCTTTTCAATTCACCCTTTAACTGTCACCCCAGCCTCCACTTGGCATTATAAAATACCCAACGTTTCAAGTCCCTTGTCTTATTTATTTATTTATTTATTTATTTATTGGGTTTATAGACCGCCCTCCCCCGGAGGGCTCAGGGCGGTTCACAACATATAGAAGGAGCACAATATCAGATTAAAATACAATAAATATAGGTTAATATGGCTCTAATAAAAATAAACCCAACCCCATTAAAATGCAGCATTATTAATTGATTAATTTAATAACTCAAGATGGCGCCTACTATCAATTCCCTCAAAAAAAACCCCGAGAACCCCAGGGAAGGGGGGCGGTAGGAGCCAAATGATGTTATAGGCAACCAAGAAGGAAGAAGGAAGGACCCCTATCAACGGCTAGTCTCCCCAAAGGCCTGGTGGAACAGCTCAGTCTTGCAGGCCCTGCGGAACTCTGTGAGATCCCGCAGGGCCCGGACAGCTGGCGGGAGAGCGTTCCACCAGGCGGGGGCCAGAGCTGTAAAAGCCCTGGCCCGAGTGGAGGCCAGCCGTATCATTGAGGGGCCAGGGATCACCAGTAGATTGGTCTCTGCTGAGCGCAGAGACCGATTTGGGACATATGGGGTAAGACGGTCCCGCAGGTATGGAGGTCCCAGGCCGCGCAAGGCCTTGAAGGTTAACACCAACACCTTGAAAGTGATTCGGTATTCAATTGGTAACCAGTGCAAGCGGCTGAGCACAGGTGTAATATGTTCTCGCATGGCACCTCCTGTGAGCATACGAGTCGCTGCATTCTGGACCATTTTCAGTCTCCGAATCAGCCGCAAGGGAAGGCCCGCGTAGAGCGAGTTGCAATAGTCCAGCCTGGAGGTGACCGTTGCATGGACCACAGTGGCCAGGTCAGCTTGGGAGAGGAAGGGGACCAGCCGCCGGGCCTGACATAGATGGTAAAACGTGACCCGGGTTATATGGGCCACCTGGGTTTCCATTGAAAGAGACGAATCCAGGTGGACCCCCAGGTCGCGAACAGAGGGGGCCGGTGCCAATATAGCCCCCTCCCACACCGGCGACTGACAATCCTCCACCTCCCCCCCCCCGCCTCAGCCAGAGGATCTCTGTCTTTGATGGATTCAGTTTCAACCTGCTCTGTTTCAACCAACCAGCCACGGCCCCCAAACAATGCTGGAGAGCCGCAGGGGCGGTGGCCATTCCCCCCTCCATCAACAGAATGAGCTGGGTGTCATCAGCATATTGATGACACGTCAGCCCAAAGCTCCGCACCAACTGAGCAAGGGGTCGCATATAGATGTTAAATAATAGCGGGGACAGCAGCGCTCCCTGAGGCACCCCACAGTGAAGTGAGCACCTCTGGGATGCCTGGTCCCCACACCACACTTGCTGCATCCAGTCCCGGAGAAACGAGGCAATCCACTCAAGGACAGTGCCTTGCACCCCGGTAGTGGCCAGGCGGTGGGTCAAAAGGTCATGATCGACCACATCAAACGCTGCGGTTAGATCTAACAAAACCAGCAGCGCCGATCCGCCTCGGTCTAGTTGTAAGCGGGACAAATTCTGTGACGGCGACGAGAACAGTCTCCGTCCCATGCCCAGCACGGAAACCAGACTGAAAGGGATCAAAAGCCGATGTGTCCTCCAGGAAACCCCGAAGCTGCTCCAACACCACTCTCTCAATTACCTTCCCCAGAAACGAAAGATTTGAGACGGGGCGGTAATTGGCCAGATCACCAGGATCTAACGATGGTCTTTTCAAGACAGGTAGTAGGTCTAACAGCAGCCAGGGCCCTGTCAACAGCGGCTTCAGAGAGCAGGGAGAACTGGGCCAAACAAGGGCCAAAAGACGGCAAGGGAGCCTCCAGTTGACTTATTGTCTCTAAGGTGGCAGGAAGGTCTTGGCAGAGCGACATGACTTTATCTGCAAAAAAGCTCATTAATGCCTCACAGCTAATAGCCAATTGACAATTTGTAGACCTTTCAGACAATGAGGTCAAGGACCGAATAATACGAAACAATTGTGCCGGGCGGGAGCTAGCTGACACGAGGGAGGAGGAGAAGAAAACCCTCTTTGCCTCCTTCATCGCCACCTCATAGGCCTTCATAAACGTCCTATAAGATGTTCGAGTTGTGGTAGGGCCTCAAGCCACACGAAGCTTTTTCCTCCACACTCGCTCAAGTGCGCTCTAAGTTCCCGCTTCATATGGCGTAGCTCCTCAGTATACCAAGGGGCCAGCCGCGAGCGGGGGCGTAAAGGACGCCAGGGAGCAACAACCTCAATGGCATCGGAAAGACGGGAATTCCAGTCTTCCACTAGCTCATCGAGGGTGCCAGTAGGTTCAGAGTCCTGTAGAGCATTCAGGAATCCATAAGTCTCCGCGGGCGGACAAAAATTCGTCTGTCGCCTAGACAGGGGTGTTGTGGCACGTCCATCTGAACCTTCAAGGCATAATGGTCAGACCATGGCACTCTATCTATAGAGGACATGACCATATTAACCCCTGACCCGAAGACCAAGTCCAATGTGTGTCCGGCCTCATGAGTGGGGCCCGAATTTACCAAGGTCTTAGACCTTGTTCAGTTCTCACATTCTCTTTTCCTCAATGTCTGGTTGAAACTCACTAAATCTCATCTTAATGTGAATACAGACGTCTGTGAATCACCACGAGACGCGGTTGCTGCTCAGGGTGGGGGGAGGCAATACCAGCAGGTGCTGCCTAGTAAGGGATGAAGGGGAAGAGGATTACCCATGCCTGGCATGGGCCAACATCAGGGAAAGGAGGGGTGAACCAAGACTTTAAAGAAGCTCGCCCTCCTTTGTGCAAGCCATGTGCTCACTGGCTGATGATTTTCCACCCACCTCTCCCTAGATGTTCTTCCTATGTTAATGCACGCTGCTTTTGTCATAGCTGTGATAAGTTGGCAGTTTGGCGCATGGGTATTGGAGCAGCAGTGGCGTAGGAAGTTAAGAGCTTGAGTATCTAATCTGGAGGAACCGGGTTTGATTCCCTGCTCGGCCGCCTGAGCTGTGGAGGCTTATCTGGGAAATTCAGATTAGCCTGTGCACTCCCACACACACCAGCTGGGTGACCTTGGGCTAGTCACAGCTTCTCGAAGCTCTCTCAGCCCCACCTACCTCACAGGGTGTTTGTTGTGAGGGGGGAAGGGCAAGGAGATTGTAAGCCCCTTTGAGTCTCCTGCAGGAGAGAAAGGGGGGATATAAATCCAAACTCCTCCTCCTCTTCCTCTTCCTCTTCCTCTTCCTCTTCCTCTTCTTTTGATCTGGAAGGGCAAGGGGAAGGGAGTTAAGGAGCTAGGCCTTCCCCTTGGGAATGGTGACTGCGGCAATAGGCGACCGCCCCTGCCAAATAGGGTCAAGGGGGAACATCTCTTGCCAGGAGCAGCCGCCCGGCAGAGCCCCACAGTAGAGCGAAGCTCGGGTATGGGACACCAGCCCTGTGAGAGCTTCAGCACGTTACCCGCATGACCAGATCCAGACCCATGCTTAGCCTCACGTTTCCGCTCAATAAAATGGCTATGGCCAATTTATTACCCAGCCTTGGAGTGGTGTGTATGATTGGGAAAAGGTTTCGCACAAAATGGATCCACCCTCGGACAGCAAGTCCCAGTACAATAATTAAATATATCTGCCAAAGTCAAGAATCATGTGCAGTTGTGGCATCCTCCCTGGGAAACTAGAAAGCAAAAAAGTAAATGCTTCTGTAGTGGTAAAAAACTGTTCATGTCACTAATCCACCACCAGATGTGAACACACACACACACACACACACACACACACACACACACACACACACACACACACACACAGAGTTGTATATATATGTATCTGTATCACCAGGTCTGTACACAAACCAACCAAGAGAAGTCCTCATATAATCCTCCAGATAGATCTTTGTCAAGCCTGTAGCAAAACTGTCACATTCTAACTGTTCCTGTCAAAATGATTTTGTGTATGTACACTATGAATAGCATGAGAGAAAGGAGAGAAAAAACCCCTGTATGTATGTGAGAGAAATAGGAAAGAAAGCGTAGTGAAATTGGGAGAAAGGGGGATTACAGTCCATTCTGTTTCCTCAGCACTGTTAGGGAATTTAACATGTAATTAGCACATTAAGCAGATACAGGTCTGTCTATAATTATACCCTTGCAGAAGTTTCGTGAGTCCTGCTCCCCCATTGGTGGAGGGTCCATCATTGGGACATTCCATCCCTCAGCGTTTTATTGTGGGTAAGATTATTTTCCAATTAGTACCTGTAACCTCAGCTTGTGGGTTCTGTGGGGCAGAACTTGGAATGAGTTTGCAACAACAATTAAAAAACAAAACAAAATGGTTTACTTTCTTAACATATAACATATAACATCAACATTTAGCATCACATTTCAAGGTCCTGTTCAGTTGCATTTTCAAGTCCTTATATTTACAGTCTACTGATACTGCCAAGTCCAATTCTTCTTTGCAAGTGGGTTGGCTCCTGAAGAATCCAAGGGCTTGATGAACAGGATTCAACATGATGAAGGTTTCCAGGAGAACTCTCACCCATTACAACCACAAAAAGAACCCTGAAACAATAAACTCCAACATTTACAACATAGCAAAAATAAACTACCTTCCCAGTAGTTCCCAACAATATTGCAATTACCTTAACAAGGTGTTAAGGGCTTATACAACCAAGGTCCGAGTCTGGTAGCCTTGTCTCCTCCATCTACATGAGGTCTGCAGCCTTCTGCTGCTTTGAGTCTCCACCCCTTTCTGGGTCAACCCATTCTGAGCATGGGGGTTACATACCCACAGAGAAAGATTTACAGGTTTTCTGAGACTCTAGCTGAAACGTAAATTGGAGCATGTTACAAAACTGTGGTGCGTGTGTGTCAAGTGCCATCAAGTCATTTTTTGACCCATGGTGACCCTGTGAATCAATTTCCAGTTCAGAAGTAGATGCACCACAGTGTGTTTCATGCCTGGAATGACCACCGTGTCCTGAGAAAGTATTAACTACCTCTCAAACCAAGTCGGTCACCCTGACTTCCAGGAGAGTTGAGCAGCCAGGAAGGTCAAGGGTCATACAAGCAGGTGGTAGGTCTCAAAACTCTGAAGGTCCTCTTCCCGTTCACGGACTGAAGAAACTGAAATGTATCTCAAACAACTGGCCAAGTCTGGCACCCTGGCACCATCTGTCCCTCTCACTGCTACTGTAGAGTCCAAGTCGCCATGGATTTTATCTGCAAAGTGCTCAGCAAATCGGTCACGGTTGGCCGAGAAGCTGTTGCCTCCTCCAACGGGGCGGAATCCCAGCAGGCCTTTTACCATAATGTAAATGAGTTTCCTAGCAACCAGAGCAGAATCAGACAACATTTCCCCACTTCTCACGAACAGGGGCCACAATTTAGATTTGATACCAGTAATCTCCAGTTAGGTTGCGGTAATTTAATCCAATCTGTAGTCTCGAGCGGCTTCAACATTCCACTCACTTTATACAGCGTTAGATAGCATTCATTCCAATAAACATTCCCTTAGCATCAATAACATACATTAATCGTCTCATTTCACGTTAGCTGCAAAAAACTGAGCTTGAAAACAGCAGTTCATCTTTGGGGCAGTCTTTATTATATTTTCAGCCGCAGATAAGGATGAGTTACGGAAATGGTTTTATCAGTGCACGGACACAGTTGCTCCCTGAAAGGCATGTTATCAGGATAGAGGCGAGGAGAATAATTGACAGCAAGGTTTCCACTTTGTCAGGAAATGTATTTTTGAGACTTGGAGAGAGATAGGTGTAAATGTTACACAGAGATCCTGTGGAAATGGTTGTGTCATATTATTTTACAGGAGATAGAAATGCACCGCATTTACTCTGTGGACTGTTTACTCCACCCTACCTCCCTTTTAAATATAGCTATATGCATCTGCAGAAACGAAGGCAATGCAATAAACGATATAATTTGGGCTATGCAGCATTTCATAAAGAGTTTGCTTCACTGGGGAGAAGAAAAAGAGTTTGAATATAGTGTTTTTCTCAACCATAAGAAGTCCCAAAGTGGCTTACAATTGCCTTCCCCTCCCCAAAGCGGGCACCTTGTGAGGCAGGTGAGGCTGACAGAGTTCTGAGAGAATTGTGACCGGCCGATGGTCACCCAGCAGGCTTCATGTGGAGGAATGGGGAATCGAACCCAGTTTTCCAGATTAAAGTCTACCGCTCTTAACCACTACACTATGCTCAGGCAGCCAGAAGCCTCTTCCTCTGATATGCACAATCTGTTCCAGAAACAATCTGAAATAAACAAATCCCCAAATAGGCATTGGAAATTGAGGAGTGGGAGGGAAAAAAACGACATCTACAAAATAACATTCTAGGAATTTCCCCTAGTCTCTATGGTAAAGACCAGAATAGGGGTGACAGCCTAAAACATCACCACAAAGTAATATCACATCATCCCTGAACTCCACCTTCCTCAGGCACTACCCCCACCCAACATATCCTGCTGTTTGCTGAGGCAGCATTGGGAACACGAAGAGGAATACATAAGCAAAACCTGGTTCTGGGTGTTCTCAAATTACATTGATTTAATTCTAGATGTTCTTTGGCCTGACGTTGCATCTCTTTGGGGAGGATTTCAGACAAAAGAAGAACAAAGATATGACAGAGCTGTTCTCTTTGCTTGCCCACAGACAATATATTTCTCAAGTAAGCAATACATGTCAATCACAAGCTCTAAATGAAGAACAATGAATTAATGGCATGAGTAGCTGTTTTTCCTGCCAAGGCTCTTGGGCCTTCAATAGCTGCATTACAACCACTTAGCAGTGGGCAAATTTTCCAAGAGATGACAACAGAAGAACTGCTCTGCTGGATCTTACGACTGGTCCATCTAGTCCAACGTCCTGTTTCACACAGTGGCCCTTTCTTGACATTGCCTTCTTAGCACTGGTGTTGAGAGGTAAATTCTGGTCGTGGCGGCAGCCTTTGATCATCTTTGATCGTGGACAACTCTTACATTAACCAGTCTAATCTTTTATGAAAACCCCCAGCACTAGCAGCTGTCCCCTGGCAGTGAATTCCATAAAGTAATTGCATAAAGGAGCAGCAGTGGCGTAGGAGGTTAAGAGCTCGTGTATCTAATCTGGAGGAACCGGGTTTGATTCCCAGCTCTGACGCCTGAGCTGTGGAGGCTTATCTGGGGAATTCAGATTAGCCTGTGCACTCCCACACACGCCAGCTGGGTGACCTTGGGCTAGTCACAGCTTCTTGGAGCTCTCTCAGCCCCACCTACCTCACAGGGTGTTTGTTGTGAGGGGGGAAGGGCAAGGAGATTGTAAGCCCTTTTGAGTCTCCTACAGGAGAGAAAGGGGGAATATAAATCCAAACTCCTTCTTCTCTTCTTCTTCTTCTTTCTTCTTCTTCTTCTTCTTCTTCTTCTTTCTTCTTCTTCTTCTTCTTCTTCTTCTTCTTCTTCTTCTTCTTCTTCTTCTTCTTCTTCTTCTTCTTCTTCTTCTTCTTCTTCTTCTTCTTCTTCTTCTTCTTCTTCTATGCCAGGAAGTGGTGAAGTGAAGCTCAGTAGGCCTTAAGCATACCTAGTTTTTCTGGCTCAGAAAAGAAGGAAGTCCAAGAACAGGAAACTCCACCCCTTTCAGTCACTCTCTAAAACTAGAAGAGCTGGAAAAGGGCAGACAACCCTAGATAAAAGGTACAATTGAGATTCCAGCCTCCAAGTGGGACCTGAGAATCCCCTGGAATTATACCACCTCTCTAGACTATGGAGATCAATTCCAGTGGAGAAAATTGCCCTCCCCAGGCTCCATTCCCAAGTCTCCAGGAGTTTTCCAACCTGGATCTAGCAATCCATTTCCCCGCAATCCCCCAACCCTCACTGATGGCCAAGAAGGACGTGGCAACCCTACATACTTAACAGTAATGAATCCTTAAGTGAAGAAGTTACTACTTTTGTGCACTGTGAATGTATTGCCCATCCGCTTCAAAAGCTCCAAATTCTAAATTTATTTTTCAGTCTTCTTAAAAGTGCTGGGACTCTGGGGGGGAAAAATTAATGCAGAACAAAATGCAACCTTTAATTCCTCTTGTTCGTTGCTTCTAAACCGTAAGTCCGTCTGTCCCTAGAAGCACAAATAAACAGGGGGTTAACTAATTTGCTCGCTTACTGACTTGCCAATAGTGACAATCTTTCAAGGGAGACGAGGGGCCTTTCCCCACTTACCTTAAGCCCCGCGCTACTCTCCTCAAGTAGCGCGGGGTCCCCCGGCACTCCCCACGACAGGGGCGGCGACAGCACAGCCGCCCCGACGCTGCTGCTGTCACGCCCCCCCAGCGCACGGCATCCCTGCCGCTCTTGTAAACGGCGCCTTTTGATAACGTCGTGGGGACGCCTCGGCATCGCTGCGTCAGTTAGATGCCGTGCTGGGCATGAGAGCAGCGCTGCCGGTATTGGGGGGGGATCATGGTGGAGTGGGGGGGGAACGATCCGAGAACAGGCTCACAAGAATCGCCAAGGAATGCATGCGAGTGGTTACTGCAAACAGGCTCTTTGGCTTGATGGGAGACACTGCTGAGTGTCAATGTACAGCATGGAATAATGGTGCAAAGGGCATGTGTTGTTTTTATTATGTTGTAGGAACAGCAGAAACAGTCTGAGATGGTCTCATACCTTTGTAAGCTAGGTGGGTCTTCGTGCTTCTGACACAGGCATCTTGTCGAGTAGAGCCCCAAATGTCAGCCACCTCTCAATACAAATTGCATAAAGATGCCCGCCAGGCAAAGCTCCCGGTCAGTGAGATTGCTTCACTTTTAAACTTCTCAGGCATGGCGTGAATTGAAGTCGCCGGCTCTCTCTTGAAGCCCTCCTTTTAAAGGCTGCCCATGACCTTCCCTGACCGCATTTCCTTCCTCGGAGAGGCAGAACTGATGAAGAACCGACTTCAAATGAGGCGGCAGGCTGCTGAAGTCAGCAACCAGTGTGTCTCTCCTGACTCGGAGACTCGGCTTTCCGTCCTTTTTGGACATGCCTCGAAAATGGCATTGCAGAGGAGAAAATGAGGTCCCTTGGAGGGAGAAAGGTGAAAAAAGTATTCTGGCTTCTGACAGAGAGGATCGTGCCGCCAGCCAGCATAGTGAGATGACATGCTTTTTGCTGGTTCTCTGGCTACCTGGTTCATGGGATTGCTCTCCATCTGACAGACTGGTATATTAGGACTGCAGCCCTGAAAGGATGCCAAATGTTGCTCCAGATATTGCAGTGAACCTCTCTGACAGAATCTGTAACACCTGCACATCTCTGTGCTGCACTGGGATATTTTTTTCTAGCCAAGCTACTAATAGTAAATCAGTAAGTAAGGCCTTTATTGGCATATACAAGATGACAGAATAATACTTATAAAATACATAAAGAGCTGAAACATTAATATATAATATAATATATAATAATGAAATATTAATATAATATTGCTAACCATTTAAAAGTTAATATCCATCTATTTATTTATTTATTTGTTTGTTTGTTTGTTTGTTTGTTTGTTTGTTTGTTTAAATTTATAGACCGCCCAATCCCCAAGGGGCTCTGGGCGGTGCACAACACTATCTATATACAATATATAACAAGGGTCACAATAGTGACCATATATACTAAAATCCATTAAAACCATTAAAACCATTTAAACAGCGGTCAAAAACAATAATAGTAATGGCGTCCTGTAGGCTTGTGTCTATAATGTTTAACAGAAATTTCACTACATTCTCACAAACAATGGGATCAAGGTCGTCCAAGATTAGAGGAATCTTAAGAGCATCAGTTAATTGGTTGTATAAGAGTGGAGATGAGGCGGATTGGTTCATTCTAACTTTAGCAAATCTTGCACAATGAAAGTGTCTCAATTTGGCCTGAATTGCATGGACTTAGTCTCCTTTGTTTGTCTATTTGTTGGTATCTACCACAGAGAAACATGGAGGAAGTTATACTAATAGTTATTAATACCTGTCAGGCTTGACATTTGCCTGCCTAAATATCTGCCCTTGGTCGCAGTCTCCTGCCTTCAAGAGATTAAATACTGGGAGAAAAAAATGGCCTCTCTAGTGAGTCGCTACGAATTTCCCTATTTCTCAGTGGGCTTTACTAGAGAGATTAGGGGAAATCCCTAGTCTTGCCTGGAAATGATGTCATATCTTCCACAAACTTCACTCTCTCCAGGAACTGTTCTAGAAATCGCCCAGCATTTGCCAAGGCAGAACTGGGCAACTATACCCAGTTTTGTAACTGCAGATTGAAGAATGGCAAACAAAATGACTGAACCTGTTGCAAGTTGAATGGAACCTATTACAGATTGGCTTCTATTCATAACAGGCTTCACATGACAGCAGGGGTCTCTGATTCCAGGCCTTCTCAAACTTACCCTTGCAAGTAGGTGATGTTGATAGTGGAAGGCAAGACTTGGGTGTTCCTGTACATGGATTCTGGCATCGGGAGTCAATTTGCAACAGCAATCAATGGACCAACAAAAATGGAAACTCCTAAGGCATGCCTGAGCCAATGGCTACTTCTCCCAGCTGTTCCTTTCAACTCAACGAGTTGGGAAAAGAAGAGGTGGCAGCTGTGAGAGAGAAGTCTGGCAGTCATTTCCCTCAGCTGCACTTGAATCAAGTCTGAACTTCAGTAAGATCAAACCTACAATAAGGCCCAAATCTAATTTTAATCAGGCCTGTTATAAACAGAAATTTTTCCTGGCGTCTCTGTCACAGTGAGATACCAAATTGCTTGAGGTTAACTCAACAAGGGTCAAATGAAGCTTCCACGGGATGGCTAACAGAGGACACAGTCACGAGGAGAAAACAAACGAGCAGCTCATTTTTGTATTTACCTTTCTTGGATTTGTACTATAGAGAAGTCGAAACGACTGTGTGGTGCCCTGGGATAGGTTTTGTCCCACCATTGCTCCCCAACCCTCAGTATCAAATACCTCTGGTTTTTTCTGCCACTATCAATTCAGTGTTTTCTCCTCATAATATTACACAAAAGTGTATCCCTTGTCATGGTTGGCTGAGCACACAGAGGTTTCACCTTACAGCTAACCAGCGAAAGCAGGCAGTGAGGGAAAACACTTACTTCTAGTCCTGAGGAAGAGCCATACAAGCAGGTCAGTCAATCCGTTCTGGGTCCACAAAACCAAATGTTCAGTCTGAGAGTAGGTGCTGCAGAAACTACAGTGGAACCTCGGTTTTCGTTGGTAATCTGTCCAAAAATAATAGATGAAAACACCTTGCTGCACCTTACTGCAAATCGATGAAAACCGAGGCAAATCGATGAAAACCGAGACAAATTTTTCACTGAAAAAAATCGATGAAAACCGAAACAGATGAAAACCGAAGGCAATGAAAACCAAGGTTCCACTGTTCCGAAAGGTGCTCCTGCAACTCTTACTGTTCACAGCTGCCTCTCATAAGCCTGAATTCCTGCTCAGTCTGAATGCTGAGCTGACTCACAACCATGCCTTCAGAGTCTCTGGACCTCTATATGGGCCTTTTAGCACGGAGTGCCTGATGGCCCCAGTGTCTGAGCTGCCTCATAGAACCAGGTGAGCTGGGGGAACTGTCCGCCCTGTCCTCTTGTTCTTGGCTTGGGCCAGCACTGTCCTCCACCTGTGTGACTTCTGGCTGCTCATGGAACTCAACCAACTGTGGCTCTGGAAATTCAGCCAGCTGAGACTCTGATGAAACTGGGTCATCATGTCAGTATTCCCCGTGGTGGGATCCAAAAATTTTAGTAACAGGTTCCCATGGTGGTGGGATTCAAACTGTGGCATAGCACCAATGGGGCTGGGCGGGGCATGACGGGGGTGTGGCCGGGCATTCTGGGGGCAGGGCATTCCTGGACAGGGCTGTGGCAAGGATGCAGCCACTGCGCCGGTCCTTGGGCGGGAAACTAATGCACGCAGGTGCAGGCTGCCACGCACGCCGGTGCACCTCCTGCTAGACTGCTTCAAGTTCTGCGCGCTACTGCTGAGAGGAGGGGCATAACTAAGGCAAAAATCACGTGGCAAAATCACCAATTAGTAACCCCCTCTCAGCACACACAAATAATTAGTAACCTAATCTCAGGAACCTGTGAGAACCTGCTGGATCCCACCTCTGAGTATTCCTCATCTGAGGAATCCTGGTTGACTGCTGGGGAGCTCACGACACCCACTCTAATCTGGTGTATAATTTCATTTTACTAATTCCGCGATGGCAAACCTATGGCACTCCAGATGTTCGTGGACTACAATTCCCATCATGCTGGCAGGGGCTGATGGGAACTGTAGTTCATGAACATCTGTAGTGCCATAGGTTCGCCACCACTGTACTAATTCCTTAATGAATTGGTTAATGGTAAATACTGTTTTCCAGATGAGTGAAAAATGATGTCAAGCTTTTTGTGTTAACAATATTTCTCCCTCTTTTTAATTCAGGAAGTCCCGTATTAAGTAACGGGGAAAATTAGACACAGCTGGTACAAATGGAAATTAAACTGCGCAATGTCTATTTGCATAATATTCATTTTTTAACTTACTGTTAATGAATTAGTACGATGTGAACTGTAGGAACATTTCTTCAGTTTGCAGAAATACATCATGTTGCAAAACAAAGTAATAATCCAAGCATTAAGAAAATGAAGTGTTGCTTCAAAATAATTTCAGAGGAAAAATGATCTTCAGTTTTCGCCAAATTATAAAATATTATCACTGGCAAGGTGTCTACATTAGAAAGCAGACGGGTTAATATTAGGGATCAGCTCAGATTTCCCCCCTGTAATTTTCAGTTTTTATATTTTAATTTGAACAGTCTTCAGATTAAGAACATCCGGCCTCCTCCCAATGTTGCCCCTCGGCACTGGTATTCTAAGGTTTACTGCCTCTAAACATGGAGGATTTCTTAGTCACCATGGCTAGCAGTTATTGTCACACCTGTCCTTCACGAATCTGTCTAATCCGCTTTTAAAAGCTGTCTGTGCCTTTGGCCGTCGCTACATCCTTTGGAGACTTTGATTAAAAAGGTGTAACATTTTTATATCTCTATTGATTTCCAGCTACAAATCTTTCCCTCAGCCTACTGGGATGAAATTCTTAGGGGTTGTAGTGTTTGCCAAAGAGATTCTCCTTGCCGCATTTTCGACAGATAAGAGAAAGCATTCTTCTGCAAGAAAATCTCACTTGCATAACACACAGGGAGGTACAAAACCTTCATGATCAGGTTTTTCCCTCCTTTCCCATGAAACTTAAGTGGGATGGTGGAGAATCTTTTAAAAAACCAAAAACCTAAAATGGAATGTGCAGGCAGGGGCAGCTAAACCCAGCTACCCTCACTTTCATACCTGTTTCTCTTACTTGGGCATATAAAGTAGTCTTTGAGAAAATGCTTCAAGTAGCCCTGTTTAAATATTTGAAGGGATGCCATGTTGGTGAGGGAGCAAGTTTGTTTTCTATGGCTCCAGAGACTAGGACCAGGAGTAATGGGTTCAAGGTGAAGGAAAAGAGATTCCACCTAAACATCAGGAAAAAACAAGGGCTGTTCGAATGCACTATCTTGAAGTGGAATGCACTATCTTGGAGTGTGGTGGAGTCTCCTTTTGGGAGGTTTTTTAAACAGAGGCTGAATGGCCATCTGTCAGGAGTGCTTTGACTGTGTGTTCCTGCATTGCAGGGGGTTGGACTTGATGGCCCTTGTGGTCTCTTCCAACTCTTTGATTCTATGATCCTACTAGAATACATTATGGGAAGAGACTGGATTTAACTCCATCCACTCACCCTGTATATATATGAACAGGAAGTAGTTGTAGCCACAAGAGTAGACAGGGATTGACAGCTTTTAAAGGGGATTAGAGATTGGTGGCTAATCAGTGGCTATCAGCCATGGTGATTACAGAAAACCTCCACATTCAGAACTAGTAAATCTTGGAATACCAGTGCTAGGAGGCACATCAGGGGAAGTTCTCAGCCTTTATGCTCTGTCTTCAACAGTCAGTGTTGACTGGCAGTGGCTGTCTGCAGTCTCGGGCAAAGGTATTTCTCATCACCTTCTACCTGGGACTTTCCAGTGGAGATGCCAAGGATTGAACCCGTGATCTGCATACCAAACAGATGCTCTACCACCAAGCCACAACCCCTCTTATGGTTTGAAGGGGAGGCATAAGATAGTCTTAAAGATGCAAGAAGGGATAATTTTTTGAGCAGACGTTAGTTCAGCTATGTAAAAGGCTGAGGCATGGCAAGAGAACTCCAGAGAGAAATTCTGTATAGTTGAGTCTGGGAGGTGCTTGAAGCATGAACAAGAGTCACAGCTTGAGCCATATCTATGCTGGCTCCAATAAAAGCCTTACTAAGTACATTGCAGTCTCAAATTACTTTCCTTTGACTGGATTGCACTCAGAGCATCACAGGCTGTGCAAAATATATACCCAGACTGGGAAAAAATGAAGCTTCTCTTTGTACTGAACGATGGCTAGAATTGAACTCCATCTCCTTAAGAGTTGCCCAAAAGGGGAAAAAACCCCTCGATAATAAGCCCCTTCCTCTTGCCCCAAATTAGAGTGCTCAAAGGCTCTGATATGACAAAGCTAATGTGCACTTGACTTACCGTGGCTTGCAAAACTTTCCTCTGAAAAATCTCAACCACGGAAGATGCCATAATGAGCGAATGTTGGATGACAGGACAGCTAATGAACTACCAAGAGCCCAGATGGCTAATTGGCAGGCCTTGGTACTTTATGTCATTCTCATTAAGTTTTATTAGGGGAGGCCTTTCAGAAGTCATAATGGATGGCTTAAGACAAAGTATGCCTCCATGCAAAAGACCAGGCAGCTCTACTTACTTTACTGCCCCACCATTTGAAATAAGACTCCTGTGAGAGAGCAGCCATTGTCTATAGGACGTCTTTCCTAGCAGCTTCTATCCATTCCACAGAAGGAGCTCCACCATGGCTGAGGTTATGTTTGCTCAAAGCTGAGCTGATCTGAAGCAGCAGTGGCGTAGGAGGTTAAGAGCTCGTGTATCTAATCTGGAGGAACTGGGTTTGATTCCCAGCTCTGCCGCCTGAGCTGTGGAGGCTTATCTGGGGAATTCAGATTAGCCTGTGCACTCCCACACATGCCAGCTGGGTGACCTTGGGCTAGTCACAGCTTCTCGGAGCTCTCTCAGCCCCACCTACCTCACAGGGTGTTTGTTGTGAGGGGGGAAGGGCAAGGAGATTGTAAGCCCCTTTGAGTCTCCTGCAGGGTCCAGCGCTATCCTCTTGCAACATAATAAAACCACATATACATGTGAGGTATCACATGTTAATAGCAGGAATGGCTTTAGCAAAGTTATGGAAAACAGACAAATTGCCAACAATAGAGGACTGGAAAGACAAGGTACAACAATTATACATATCAGACAGAATGGCCCATCAAATACAACATGAGAACATAAGAACAAGCCAGCTGGATCAGACCAGAGTCCATCTAGTCCAGCTCTCTGCTACTCGCAGTGGCCCACCAGGTGCCTTTGGGAGCTCAGATGCAGGATGTGAAAGCAATGGCCTTCTGCAGCTGTTGCTCCCGATCACCTGGTCTGTTAAGGCACAACATTTGCCTTATGCCATTTACAAACAAAACTGGGAACTTTGGACAAAATATATTAATGAAGAAAACAGTGCAACAATCTCTCCTACTGAATATTAAAATAGATAAGACATAATAGCTCCTGGTCTATGGAATTTGATAAGATAAATTAACAAGATGTGTGATTTTTATAATAAGTGGATCACTGTATTACAAAAAAGATTAATGGGAATGATTGTACACTTTGTAATACTTGTAAAATGTATGTTGAGATTATTTGAACAAAAAATTAATTATTAAAAAAACACAAAACTTCAGGAGTTTCTCAAACTGAAGATGGCAACCCTGCCCTACCTCACCCTGGGAAGTGGCCAGGAAAGAAGGCGCCATTTCCCCACCACCACCACCACCATCCCTGAATGCCGCGATTCTCGCCTCCTTCGGCTTCCAGCTGCCGTGCAGAGAGTTGCTGGACGATGCCCCTGGCTCATCAAGCACTCGCAGAGCTGGTGCTCCAGTCTGCAAACAGTCCCGGGGGGTGCGTCAGCATTGTTTATGTCGACGCACCCCTGCACAGCGCCCGTGCGGAAAGGGCCTTAGTTTCCAGCAGCCTCCAAATACTTATTCCAATCTATTTAGAAGACCAGTAGCACCTTAGGGTGGCTTAGTTTGTCCACTTGCTTACCATGAAACAATGGCCAACAAAACTGATTCTGCTTTGGAATGCTGGGTTGACCTTGGCCTAGTCCCATCTTCTCAGGCTAACCTACTTCACCATGTTGTTCTGAGAGGGAAAAAATGGAGGAGAAAAGAACACGATGTCAGCCCTTTTAGGATTCCATTGAGGAGAAAGGTGGAGCTTGAATGAAGCAAATAAATGAAGAGTTGTTCTTTTCTATGTTAGTGAGGCATTTAATCTGTGGGCTGAATTTGCACTTACAAAAAATAACAGACAAATCCAGGTTTGATTCTAAAACTGCTTCTGTTAACAAACAGGCCTTTAGATGCACCTTATAATCCATCTCCCGTCTTTCCGTCGCCAAGAGTCTGATCGTTTTGCTCAGGTAACATTTAACATGCTTCGTCTCGATGCAATATGACCCGGGGTTAAGTGTTGGCAATGCCTATAACGGTGTGGATGGCGCATTGAACAGGCCTGCCAGAGTCATTTTCTGTCAAGGAATTGCTCTTTTGCAGTTGATTGCTTAGCAAGGTGTGTGGCGAGGCTCAAGGAAATGGGCTCTGGAAATGGCAGGCAGACCGAAAACAGCACGGTAGATTTTTGCTCTCTTTCCTCCTGTCTTTCAGGAACTGCCTTATTGAACTAATACAATTTCTTCCTAGGAGGAATGTAGACAATAGCTCTGGGGAAGTGACTCTGATGTTCCACAACTGGAACTCCAGATGTGTCATCCGTCAAGAGGGGTCAGGATGGTGGATGGAAAATTGGGGGAAGAGGTTGGTGTCATGCCAATATATTATTATTATTATTATTATTATTATTATTATTATTATTATTATTATTATTATACACATAACAACACAGCACAAGTGTCTGGAATTCATCTCTGAATATCGAGTCCTTCCCAAGGACCTAGGATATTAGAGGTATTTGCGTAGAATATGTGCAGTTCCTAGAAGTGCTGCTTTCTGCAGCATGTGGACTGATGTTCTGTCCAAGTTTAGGCCTTCCAGATGTTTGTTGTTGTTGTTGTTGTTGTTGTTGTTGTTATTTATTAGGCTTGATAAACCGCCCAACCCCCGAAGGGCTCTGGGCGGTGTACAATGAGACATAAAACAGATACAATATAAGGTCTCATAAATACAATATAGCAATAAAACATTAAAATTCATTAAAATACATTATAGCAGCAATTCCAAAAATTACAGATAAAAATACATGCACAGATGCATGCACAGATGGTGCCCAACCCAAAGGCCAGGAGGGCCAGCATTGCCCAAAAATGGATGGAATCAGCAATCAAGCAATGCTGAAGATGGCAAAACTGTCGCGGGGGCTTCAGAGGGGGCAGGCAGTCTGCAACTGGCATCCCCAAAGGCCTGGTGGAATAACTCGGTCTTACAGGCCCTGCGGAACTCGGCAAGGTCCTGCAGGGCCCGGACAGCAGATGGTAAAGCATTCCATCAGGACGGGGCCAGGGCTGTAAAGGCCCTGGCCCAGGTAGAGGCCAGCCGCATCGACGAGGGGCAGGGGACTACCAGCAAATTGGCCTCCGCCGAACGAAGAGGCCTATTTGGGACATATGGGGTTAGACGGTCTTGCAGGTATGATATCACTTCCCGTGCAAAACATCATCCCAGTAGCTTGCCCCTCTAGCAGTAGAGTGGTCAACCTCCAGAAGGCACCTGGAGATCTCCAGCTATAACTCCACTCCAGATGATCAAAATCAGCTCCCCTGGAAAAAATGGCTGTTTTGGAGGATGGATTGTATGGCATTATAACTGATCTCCAGGTAGCAGAGATCAGTTCACCTGGAAAAAGTGGCCACTATAGAAGGTGGGCTCTGTGGCATTATACCCCATTGGAGTTCCTCCCCTCCTCAAACCACATCCTCACAAGTCATCGCCCCCAAAATCTCCAGGTAATTCCCAACCCAGACCTGGCAACCTAAGCTTTGTCTCCTGAAGCAGTCATTTTGTAGTTGTGCCTACCACACCTTGTAAGAACTCCCAAGGGGGCCCACCAGCTCAAAAAAGATGAACCCCTCCATACTATCAGAATCTGTTCCATTAGAATCTTGTGAGAGAAGGGGGATAAAATTTGGTTTGAGGAATGAATGCCACGTAACATAAATCCTCTAAAAATCATGTTCAAGCTTAATGCTGGGCAATATGTGGGCATTCAGCTGCCCTCAATGGTGCTTCCAGGAGGCTAAGAGAGCCAATGTGGTGCAGTGATTAAGAGCAGGTGGATTCTAATCTGAAGAACTGGGTTTGATTCCCCACAGCTCCACCTGAGTGGCAGAGGCTTATCTGGTGAACCAGATGTGTTTCTACACTCCTACATTCCTGCTGGGTGACCTTAGGCTGGTCACAGTTCTTTGGAACTCCCTCAGCTCCACCTATATCACAAGGTGTCTGTTGCGGGGAGATGAAGGGAAAGGAGCTTGTAAGCCACCTTGAGTCTCCTTACAGGAGAGAAAGGTGGGGTATTAATCCAAACTCCTCCTCCTCCTCCTCCTCCTCCTCCTCCTCTTCTTCTTCTTCTTCTTCTTCTTCTTCTTCTTCTTCTTCTTCTTCTTCTTCTTCTTCTTCTTCTTCTTCAGTGTTCATCAGAAATTTTCCTCCCATTTTTAGTTTGCAAATGAATACTTTTCTACGGATCTGAATATTCCACACACACCAATGGTCTCATTTCAATCCCTATTGACAGGCACGGGGTCATCCAAGTCAGTATTAGAAGGAGTGATGTAAATAATACCGATGACATTCTGCTGCCTAATGGATTTGTCAGCCATGCTTTTTGCCTCTATATGACAACAAATGTCAGCCACATGCTCAGGCCTAGTTCATCCAATTACCCAAAGAGTGATTTTTCAGATCACACAAGGCCCCACTGGTGACCAGGACATTGGCACAAATATCCTTACATGTACACACAGTCCACCAGCCAACCCAATAACTGGGTGAATGGATTATTCATGTGGGTGTGCATGAATCTGGAAATATACATTCATGCTCATCCCATGTGCTGTGCTACTTGTGAAGGAGAGCACTCAAGATCCAGTTTAAATCAGGAAGCATTTTGCTAGCTGTTCGAAGCAGCAATGTCGGAAAATATCTGTTTGTCTCCTGGGCAGAATAGTTTAGAGAGCCAGACCTAATTAAGACATCTGAAATCCATCATTTTGGCCAACTGGGGAAACATAATGTCTCCCATAGTGCTCATAGCTCTGAGTTCAAAGTGTCTAACAATGCAATTTATTTTGAAGTGGCATTTCCAATCAGCATATTTTTTTTCCACTAGCTTCTTGGTGAAGGAAGTCCCCCATGTGACTTCAGCATGCAGAGTTGGACCTGAACCGTAATTACAGAGTGAATTATCTATATTATCTGAATGGCACAGTGAACCCGGGGTCGTCCTTTGTTAGACTTCTACAAGCAAGGGGAAAGAATCCAGCTCAAGATTTTGGCAGCAACATATGTAGCTTTCAAAGAAGAACTGTTCCAAAAAGTTCTGATTGAAGATAGGTCTCACTGCAATTTGATCCTTCATTATAAAGGATCTCTTCTGGAGCGGGAATGACATGTTTGGAAATCTGGACTTTGGAAAAACAAAAAAGGATTGTGGGCGGAGGTGCGGACCTTCCTGCTCGTCTGGATGCAGAGTGGGCCTAGGCCACGTGGCTGAGCCTTAAATAGGCCCAGCCTGGCCCACTCTGATGACGCGCTCCCGAAGTGTCACTCGGGAGCGCCATCCAATTAGGACCCGGCCAGTGCGCATGCGCAGAGCCGTGTCCTAAAGCCCCCCTCCCTGCCCATAGTAGGGCAAACTCTGGCCCTCACTGGTCCTCCCCCCTCAGCAATGGCTGCCGCTGTTGAAGGGTGGCCATGTCTTGTCTGAAGGTTGAATTGGACTCTGTTATTTTAGTATATTGGAATAAATCTGTGCTTTATTTGGGAGGGAAGGCTGCATAGTATAGCCCAGTCTCGTCAGATCATGGAATCCAATGATGGTTGATACCACCACGGAAGATTTTGCAGGGGGGAAGGCCATTGCAGGCCACCTCTGCTTCTCATTTGCCTTGGAAGCCCCTTGCTGGGGTCCTCGTGAGTCAGTTGTGATTTGAGAAAACTTACATGCGTATGTATTGTGGTTTAGTTAGCTACATCCAGCTTCCAGTCAAGAGTCCTCCTGAAATCCCAGCCTTCCTAGTAAAGGTAAAGGGAGACCCCTGCGCAAGCACTGGATGATTACTGCCCATGGGGTAACATCACATCATGTTGTTTACTAGGCAGACTTATGTTTAGTTTGTCCTTCCCTTTCCCAAGGGTCTGCACTTTACCCCCAGCAAGCTAGATCCTCACTTTACCCCCCAGCAAGTGGGGTCCTCACTTTACTGACGTCAGAAGGATAGAAGACTGAGTCCACTTTGAGCTGGCTACCTGAAACCCACTTCTGTCAGGATCGAACTTGAGTCACATGCAGAGTTTTGACTTCAGTTCTGCAGCGTATCGCTCTGCACAAGGTGCTTTTAATCTTCCTAGTACCCAGCCCAATAAAATAAAATAAAAAATTCTACCACACAACAGCAGGTTTTCTTTCCTTTTAATGAGATCTGAAAGCCTAAATGTATAAATACACTTCCTCACTTTAAGTCATTGTTTCATTTGCCTCTTCTGTTGACCCTCTCTTTACTTTTTTTTCTATAATAATTTTTATTTACATAATTTCAAAATACATATTCACAAGTAATAAATATACATAGTCAAATTACATTTCATAGATTTACAACCTTATAAAATGGCAAATCCAAATAAATAAAAAAGAAGAAAAAATAGAAATAAAATAAATTTCTTTCTTCTCGACTTTCCCTTTTGCCACTACATTTCCTTACTCTTACTTCCTTACCAATTATTTCATTAGATAACATTGCCCTATTACTCTAGAATGCTATTGGTAAAATATGTACACCTCTCTTTTCTTCAATGTCCTTCATCCAGTGTCACTAAATTCCATCTTACGACGCCTCCCCTGCTAACACAATGCAGAGAGAAGTCTGTAGTAATTCTCTTGAGGATTAGCCTTTACCACAGACCCTAAGTTTCCCTTTCTGTCAACTAGTATGCCAAAGTATGAGCTCTTTAGTGAATCCTGTTGAGGTCAATAGATACTATAGGCCAGTGGTGGCGAACCTATGGCACGCGTGCCAGAGGTGGCACTCAGAGCCCTCTCTGTGAGCACACGGGCACGCGGCGGGTGCATGCAGGACCTGCTGGAGGCTGGAGCAGGCTAACTGCTGCTGCTCAAGGGGTTGAACAAACAAAATGTGTTCCTGTCCAAACACTGGGGAAAAGCTCAGACACAATTTTTTTGCCGATCACCTGGGCAGCTCAAGCCTAGGGTGGAGAAACCAAGATGCATTTAGGAATTTCTTGAAAGCACACCAAGGTCTTTGCTAGAACTGCTTTTATTTATTTTTTGTTCCTGTTGCATTTTTGTGAGAAGTCAAGATCCTTTACCTGGGAGTAAGCTCAGTTGCTGGCAATGGGGCTTGCTTCTGTGTAAACCCTCCTAGGCTCGTGAGTCACCCGTCTGAAGCATTGCACGGTTGCTTCACCAAGCTTACTCCCTAGTAACAAGTGCTTCAGAGCCAACCATTTTTTCGAAACTAAAACCTCAGTATTCAGGTTAAATTGCCGTGTTGGCACTTTGCAATAAATAAGTGGGTTTGGGGTTGCAATTTGGGCACTCGGTCTCAAAAAGGTTCGCTATCACTGCTATACGGTTTCCCCAGGAAATTGAGCAGGAATAATGTTTTCCTGCCATATTTGTAATGCACTGGTGGATCTGGGACCATAGCATTGCCTATCATATTCTTCTTTTATTTTTCTCAGCTATTGTCAGAGAAGTTGTGGTTCCGCATCAGAGTTTCATCTCGGCTTGCAGAAGATCCCAGGTCCAATCTTTGGAACCTCCAGCCAAGAGGATCAGAAAACAGCTGATCTGGAAAGACCATTACCTGAGACCTGGAGAACTGATGCCAGCCTGAGCAGACAATATGGACCTTGATGCACTGATGGTCTGACTCAGCCTATAGCAGCTCCCCCAGAGGTGGGATCCAGCAGGTTCTCACAGGGTCCCAAGAGTAGGTTACTAATTATTTGTGCGTGCCGAGAGGGGGTTACTAATTGGTGATTTTGCCACATGATTTTTGCCTTAGTTACGCCCCTCCTCTCAGCAGTAGCGCGCAGAACTTGAAGCAGTCTAGCAGGAGGTGCACCGGGCGTAGCTGGCAGCCTGGTGCCCGCTCATCGCAGCATTCATTTCACTCGCGCCAAGGACCAGCGCGCAGCTGCTGCTGCCCCGTTGCCACAGCCCTCCCCACCCAGGAATGCTCCCACTCCTCGAATGCGCCCGGCCACGCCCCCGTTGTGCCCCACCCAGCCCCATTGGCGCTACACCACAGTTTGAATCCCACCACCAAGGGAACCTGTTACTAAAATTTTTGGATCCCACCACTGAGTTCCCTGTGTGTATAAAGTGACCCTCTGTCGTCATAGCATTTCCTTTTGGAGACTCCTTGGTATTGCAGTTTTACTGCCTTTGAAAATTATCCCATCAATTACTGAGCAGTCATGCCTGCAGTTCCGCTGCTAGTTTCTTATGCAGAGACAGCAACTCCCTTCATCTGCCTGCTCTTGAAAATTGTTTCATTCAGAATTTTCAATAAGCCATCCTTCTTTATTTCCACTTTGACAAGCCTGCACACGCTGGCGCTTCAATTTATACTTTCAGAATACAGTTTGTAGCTCTGGAAGGGACGTTGACAGTAAAAATTAACTGATCAGGTATGTAGGTGACAATCGTATACTTTTGGCTGTTTGATCATAATTCTTTGTATCTTAAGGTTTTAGTCATTCAGGGTTTTGATAAATAATGATATGTGGCTTGTGGGTTGTTTCCACCTGAGCAGCTTGGCTATAGATATATTGGTGAAAGCATTTACAAGCAAACAAGACTGCCAGGACTTTTATTTACTTATGTATATCATGTCTGTTCCTGCCATTGGTTTAGACACATTGACTAACAGTTGCCAGCAGTTGCCACATTTCTGTGGAGTTAACACTGCTGATGTAGACGGATGCTGCCGCTGAATTTTTGATGGGCCTACCCGAATCATCAAATATTCATCCTAGCCTGAATAAGCAGAGGTTTCTTAGAATTGTTCCAGTGGCACACATGAGCACTGCTTCACAACAACTGAATTTACTGTTATTCAGCAGGAAGGCCATTTTTTTTGCATATCCGTCAAATCTTGGAAATCTAATAACCAAGGAGATAAATATTTAATTCTTGCTTCACAAAATCTTGAGCAATAAAGTAAGATATGTAATATTGTTTCATCTTGGCCTAGATTACACGGCATAGGCTTTTATCACGAGGAACCCCTTTGAATTAGGACTAATAAAGAATTAGGACTAATAATAAGAATTAGGACTAATAAAAGGAAACACTTCTTCACGCAACGTGTGATTGGTGTTTGGAATATGCTGCCACAGGAGGTGGTGATGGCCACTAACCTGGATAGCTTTAAAAAGGGCTTGGACAGATTTATGGAGGAGAAGTCGATCTATGGCTACCAATCTTGATCCTCCTTGATCTCTCTCTAGCATAGACTCTTCTTTGTTGTAGGTCCATTAGATTTTTAGATGTGGAGCTAGATACCCTTGTTCATTGGGAATCATTAAATTCAAGGGGGAGCAAATTTTATTTGCTGTGATGGATAACTTTTTGGAATTCTAACGCTAAAAATTCTCTTTTTTAAGCATTTATATATTTCAAAATGTGATAACATGGTTAGAGAATCTGTAGAAAATCCCAGGTCTTCTATTTTAGCAAGAACAGCAGCCAGCCAGCTGGAACACTGAGACTCTGTTAGCATCAGGTGGACCAAGTTTTAAATTTGCATCCTTTGAAACCTCCAGAACAGTGGAATTCCCAATAATAATATCATCCTAGGATAAGTCCACACCATCAATATGCTCATAAATCATGTATATAATTGGTTGTGGTGGGTTTTCCGGGTTGAGTGGTCGTGGTCTGGCAGATCTTATTCCTCATGTTTCACCTGCATCTGGCATCTTCAGAGGTGTATTACAAAGAGAAGTCTGTATTTAACCAGTTGAATCTGGCCATGAAAGCCTTCAACAATACGTGTATATGGTCTTGTGATATCTTTTAGAAGCTGAAGCAATGCCAAAAGGAATCCGCAGAAACATATATGTTGCAGAATGTATGAAATTTAGAGCTTTCCTTGGTTGACTCCAAAATCCTAACAACAACAAAAAAACCATCCACCTTGCTAAAATATTTGGCCTTTGAAAATTGTTCCAAGTTTTCTTCTTTGGATGGTATGTTGAAATCCTTCCCCGCAAATAAAATTGCTCTGTTTCCTTACATAATAAAATCGTTGCATTTCCAACCGCCAGTAGGGAGTCACTGTAAGTCAGCTGCAACTTGACAGGAGGAAAAATGCACGGGCTAGAGGCATTTCCACCAACTGATACACATGCTGTTAAATTTGGATGTGGAAAAAAACAGAAAATACAGTAGATGTAGCTGATCTAAAATGTTGCATGACCTACCCATGATGATAATGGTAAACCGTGTTTAGTCTGAGAAACAACTTCTGCGAGAGCCGATCAATTATACAGCTACTACATATGCCTGATTATAATGAAAATGACGAAACTCACAACTTATATACTTGTTCACCATTTGTTTCTCAGCCTCAACATGATTTCCATGTTGCCAGTTTTTTTAATTGTGTTCTCATCATGAGCATGGGGCAGAAACAAGTCCAACAAACCAATAAATAGGGTTGCCAGGTCTCCTCTGCACATAAGCAGAGGGGCTAAGGTGGCCAGATCCAGGCTGGAAAACTCCTGGTGATTTGGGTTGGAACCTGGTGAGAACAGGGTCCTCAATGGGATACAATGTCACAGTGTCCACCCTCCAAAGCACTTATTTTCTACAGCGGACGTGATCTCGGTAATCTGTAGATGAGCTGTAATTTTAGGGGGTCCCCAGAGCTCACCCAGAGGCTGACATCCCTACCAATAAGTGGTAAGCATGTGTCATATGGGGCAGCGAGGCCTGACTTAGAGGAGCACTGCTCTTTGCTCAAGGTGACCAGACGTCCCACTTTTGGTGGGACAGTCCTGCCTTAAACCAATTTGTCCCACGGGGGTTTTTAACTGTCCCGATTTTTGGAAGGCTGCCGCACTGCCTTCTGGGGCGCTTCCATTTCCCGCCCTGTCACAGGGCGGGAAACTGGGGAGCGCCCCAAAAGGCAGTGCGCTCCTGCAGCCACGTGTGCGGGAGGCGCCCGGGTCCCAGTTTAAAAAGGTGAAAATCTGGTCACCTTATCTTTGCTGCAAAATCTTCCCTTTCCTTTTGTTTGCTCTTCCTGCAACAGGCATATCTTGGGCATGGCCAGGAGTCTCTGTGAGCTTGGAGGACATATTGTTATGAACTCTTCTATCATCTGCAACATCGTAACTTCAGCAGGTGGCTGCACTGGCCTGTAGCCGAAGAACTAAATTCAAGTCCAGTAGCACTTAGAGACCGACAATATTTTCAGGGTATCACACCTTAACTGTGATTTTGTTTGCTGTTCTTGCTTCAGATATAGAATAGAATGGAAACGTTTATTGTATATGACGGTAGACTTTCACAATACAAGTACAGGAAAATAAATGTTAGTTACACACAGATTAAAACAGTATACACCACAAGTCTAAACATCAGATAAATAGACTGGGTTAATGACTTTCTTTAAAGGCTCTTTAGCTTGGATCTTCCTGGCCGCCAGGGCAAAAAGCACCATTTTATAGGAGACATAGGGGTCATTACCAGATAATAGGAAAGCTAGTTTGTCATGATCAGAAAAAGGGTATGGCTTCATATATAGGGGAGGGAGGGGAGGGAATAAGGGGTGGAATGAAAGGGAGGGGAGGGGAGGGGCCCCAGCATCTGGACCTGGCCCACCCACCCTAGCGGAGGGAGAGGGGAGGGGTGGCATACAAGCGAGGGGAGGGAGTGATGGGTGGCATGCAAGGGAGGGGAGGGAAGGAGAGGGGGCCCGGCCCGCAAGGGAGGGAGGGAAAAGGGCACATATATTGGACATGGTTTGAAGGTACAAACTTTTAAAAAAGTGAACAAGAGCCAGTGCGCTCTCAGCCTTTGATTCATGCTAGGGTTGCCAGTTCTGAGTTTGGAAATACCTGGAGATTTGAGAGTGGAATCTGGGACAGCAGTATTTAGGGAGGGAAGGGATCTTGGCAGGATATAGTGCCATGCAATCCACCATTCAAAGCAGCCATTTGCTTCAGGAGAAGCAGAATACATGATTAAAATAAATAATAAACAAAGAAGGAATTTATGTTGCCTACAATCAGTTGCAATTCCTGGAGATCTGCAGCCCCCCACATGGAAATTTGCAGCCTTAGAGCCCTGTGGCCTGAATAAATGACCTGTTGGATTCTGGACTAATTCCAGAATATAGTTCACGCCTATCATCTTTTTCTGTGGATTTGTGTATGTAAAACGCTGTCAAGGGGCAGCCAACTTATAGCAATTATGGGGTTTTCAATGCGAGCGATTAAGCATAGGTGGTTTCAGAGGTGGGATCCAGCAGGTTCTCACCAGTTCCCGAGAGTGGGTTACTAATTATTTGTGTGTGCCGAGAGGGGGTTACTAATTGGGTCCGCTTTTCCATCTCCACGCCCTCGCCTCCCCAAGAGGCATACTGCCTTTGAACTTGAAGGTTCCATATAGCAATTCGCTTTACTCAATAGTATAACTCCCTGAACTGGGTTAATCCCTTCCAGGTACTGCAATTCATTGATTCTCAGCCTTTCGTACCTTTTATCTCACCAGTCTCTATCAAAGAACCTGTGTGTTTCACCATTGCTGTGTCCAGATTTGTGAGTTGGGGCATTTTCTATAATGTGATGATGATTTAGAAATGACCTGGTGCAAAACAATTGTCTGGGGTCGTGGTGGGGTGGCTGCCCATGGGGGGGCATTCAACTCAGGTTTTGCCCAGGGCTCAGGTTGGCCTAGGTACGCCTCTGCCCCCTTTGCTGAGTGGGGGGGCTAGCGAGGGAACCTATTACTAAAATTTTTGGATTCCACCACTGGGTGGTTTGCCATTGCCTTCCTTGCTGAGTCTTCCTTGGTGGTCTCCCATCCAAGTACTGACCCTGATTAGCTTCCGAGATCTGATGAGACTAGACTACACTATACCCTTCTATATCCCCTTCTGTCTTTACATTAAATATTTTTATTGGTATTGGTATGCGTTGTAAGCTGCCTGAGGTGTTGTTAGAAAGAAAAACACCCAATAAATATGTTGTGTTGTTTTTTAAGGAGAGGCACAAAGAGCCACCCTATCTGCAGAAGCACAACCAAATTGCATCTATAGTATCAATGCAACCATCTGGGATGCTCGTCTTAATGGAAACAAGAATTGCAGGCAAGTTGTTTGATTTTTTTTAAGTGTCCTTTTTCAAAAATTGAAGCATCGTGACATGTAAATGAGTACGTCCCTCTTTTGCTTGGATCCTCAAGTAATGGGCTGTTGATAAATTAAAACAGAACCTCCCTGCCCAGCTGTTCCATTTTTATTTTATAATAGGCACACATCAAACCTCTATTTCTATACACATCAAAAGGAGACTGTCTATCTCCCCCCCCCCCTCCCCGTGGCTATTAAATGCGGAAGGTGGGAGAAATTCTATCATGGAAAAGGGCCCATATGCCTCTTACGTGAAATTAAAGACACAGTGAGATGTCAGAGCCTGAATCAGCAGTTCTCTTTCAGAGAGAGAGAGGATGGGATCACCGTCACTTTATCTGTATCTTGACTGGTTTGGTGCATTTGTTTTAACTACACAATAGCTAAGCCTTGGACTCTCTTCCTGCTATCTGCAAACCAAGCAAGCTGTCTATTGCAGAAGTGGGGCATCCTGGTCCTCCCGTCTCCCCCACTCAAATCTCTACACAGCCCTAGGTACCTGCAAATTTGTTCTAGCAACAGGTTATCATTGGTTAGGAACTGCTTGCCCCGGCAACACTGGCTGGGCCCATACATCCGTCTCACAGAGTTTCTTTAGTCCTGTCTGCCTGCTTGCCAGCAGGTAAAAGCAAAGCTGTGTCCTTGGCCTGTGCCCAGGCAGATAACAAAAGAATTCTTGCACAAATGGGACCCGTGCTTATGCAGATATGGAAAGCCCTCTCAAAGCCAATCAAATAGAAGGGAGAATTGTGCACAGAAAAGCCAGTCAGGATGATCCTATTCAGTGGGCACATCAGCCATTTGGTTGGTTGACGTTCCTATCAGACACAGGTCAACTCTTTTCTCAGCCATTCTCTTTTCTCAGTCAGACTCCTTCTGATTTCCATTTGCTGTGCCATAACATTGAAACAGTGTCAGTGAGACGTCAGGCAAAATACAGAGGATTAACGACCTTCCCTGATTATTTCCAAATGTTGTTAATTTGCCTGCTTGGGCTAGTTCGAATATTTACATTAATGGACACAGTCTGGTTGGGAGAGATTCTGATTACTTGTGGCATAAATACACACCCCTCTTTGCATGGCCTCATTATCAAAACACAGGATAATTGAGAGAAAGGGGAATAACAGATCGGTGTCCTCATTCACTTGGCACTCTACTTTTCCTCTGGAAGAAATGTAAACCACAGATGTGATTGTTAGTGCCAATTATTGTGTCCTGTTGTGATCAGAGAGAAAATACCTGCAAATGACTTAAGAGCAGGTGTTCATTTTTCAAATGTCACCCAAGTAAATAGCATGCGGGAATGCCACCCTGCCACTATTAATATGGTATAACATTTATTGAGGAGCCCAAAGGTGAATGGTTTCATTCCCACAAACAGCTCACCAACTGCATCTCTGCTGCTAACATGAGAGAGATCTGTTCTACCTGTCCGTACATCCATAACTGGAAAGGGACAAGGAAGTGTTTTGAATTCTTAGATTTTGATGATCATTGGGTTCTTTCTTCAAAAACTCCCATCCAGCTGAGTCCTCAAGGATGTTATTGTGAAAATTCAAAACAAAGAGATTAAAAAAACTTCAGTTACAGAGGTTTCTCAGATAAATACGTTCTTGTTGTCCCTGTTCAGACCCCAAGCCTAGAGAGATGTTTCTCCGGGCTAGGTCCATGATGGAATGCCCCTTCCCTTTGTCTTTTACCTCTCAGGAAAACTTCCCTCCTTACCATGCGGCCCTCCAACCATTTGAAGTGCCCATTTGGCTCCTATGTTGTGTTGTGTAAATTTCCATAACCTTTCCGGTTTCCCCATCCAGAGATCAAAGCTACCTGTCATGTTGGTGTGAGTTTGCCTGTTGGAATTACAGGATGCAACTTCCTCACAATTGGTTTGGTCTTTCTACTTCTCTCATCAAATGCCTTCTAATATGGAAAATACAGTAGGCTGCAAACATTGGCTATGAGGCATCTGTGAAACAAATCCATTTGATTTGCCTTTTTGTTCTCCATTGGATCATGAGATCTCAAGTGCATGAATTCTTCCTTGGCACAAAATAAATTCCTGAGATTCTAATCAAGTGAATTGCCCAGACCTTGAACAGCTCAAAATCGTTTAATTGAGGCTTCTACACAAGACCCTTTTCTGTGGATCATGCCTTTGTGAAGAACCTCTGGTCAATATTTCTACAGTGTTATTGTAAGCAATACCATTTTTACTAAAAAGTTAAGTTTATTCCCTATGCTAGCAGTGAATCATTAATGACCCAAGGGGTGACATCATATCAAGACATTCACTAGGAAGACTATGATTTACGTGGTGGTTTACCACTGCCTTCTGCAGTCACCTATGCTTTACTCCCAGAAAGGTGGGTACTCATTTTATTGTCTTCAGATGGATGAAAGGCTGAGCTGACGTTGAGTCAGCTACCTGAAACCAACTTCTGTTGGGATCAAACTCAATTCATGAGCAGAGTTTGGACTACAGAACTACACCTTACAACTCTGTGCTATGGGGCTCTATTTTACTAGGAGCACAAAAAGAGCTTTTGCATGCCTGCACTTCCCAACTAGGGTTTCCAGGCCATCTTCTGGGTGGAGTCTGGAGTTCTCCCACAATTACAAGCGAGCTCCAAACTATAGAGTCCAGTTCCTCAAGGGTATTGTGAACAGTATTGCATGTCTCATTGCTGGCAAGGGTAGAGAGTTAGGAACATCTTTGTGGACTGAGCTTCTGTTCCTCCTCTGCCTGCAGGTAATTAGCTTGTTTGGGGTCAGAGGCATGAGACTGGCATAGGCTAAAGTGCAAAAGAACTCAAATACCTATATCCATTACCTGAAATGCCTATAACCTATATGTCTTTGGTACCTACTCATTTAGCAGTCAAAACATTCTGAACCTGCCCACTCTTCCTGCAGATATTGGAACATCAGCAGGTCATCATTATGGTTAGGCGTACCTTCCAGTTATCCCGATTGAGAAGGAAGACAGTCGCTACTTTCTTGTCCCTGATTAATCACTGACCCTACTATGTCCCAATTTGGGAGAGGGGGTGATAAAATATGTTTTAAGTGGGTAGCCAATGCTTGGTCAATACCCTAGATATTCGGTAAAATTTGAATTTGGATTTATTTGGGCATAACATTTTCCGTATGCCTGAATAAGACAAATAACATATTCAGATATACCCGAATATTTGGGTATACCTGAAAAGTTCGGTTCCATCTGATTTTTGGGAGGTTTTTTTGATGTTTTTTGCGTTTTGGCCTGCAGGGGGCGCATTTTTAAAGCTAGCTGCACCAAAATTTCAAGGTATCATACAGAGACTGTCCTGAAGATACCACTCGAGTTTGCTAATTAAGTTTGGTTCAGGGGGTCCAAAGTTACAGATTAACAGATTAAGAACATCAGGCGTACCTTCCAGTTATCCCTGTTGAACAGGGAGACAGTCACTACTTTCTTGTCCCTGATTAATCACTGACCCTACTGTGTCCCAATTTGGGAGAAAGGGTGATAAAATATGTTTTAAGTGGGTAATCATGTTTGTCTTCAATAGAAGAGCTAAATTCAAGTCTGCAAACACATTAAAGTCTAGCATTAAGACCTTTCCTGCCGAAGTCGCTTCCAACATTTCAAGAATGTTTTTATTCCCCCCCTTACCACAATGCTTGTCTGCACTCACCTCCTCCAAACGTTTCATGGCCACCATGAGGGTTTTTTAAAAAAACTAATTGTGCTTATTCATTGAAACAATTCTTGGTTAATTCATTGCTCCGATGCTCTATAGACCCATTTAATCAATGCTTCATTGATTTACCCAAAACAGCAAACACACACACACAGTGACAAAAATGAAGAGACAAGAAGGGAAGGAGTGAGGTGACAGACACAAAAAAATGGCAGACAAGGCACCAAGGGGAAAGTTGGATGATAGCAACAGAAGTGAGGGTTTTCCAGTGGCATGGAAAACAGTCAGGCTTTTTGGCAAGAAAGATAAAATGTTTCAAATAAGACTGCATTTTATTTATTTATTTATTTATTTTAATTTAT